>NW_027530529.1:160629-181835 GCF_008692635.1 Crocuta crocuta | reverse complement strand
TCCCTGTCTAGTCATCCTGGGGCCTGCCCAGGGCAACAAGGCAACCCCACTGGGGCACAGGCCCTGCCTTCCCAGCCCAGCTGAGGGACACACAAGTTTGAAAACAAGACTGATGTGGGTGCCAGTCCCAAAGGCGCCTCTCAACTGCTGTGTGGCCTTGAACAAGTCACTCAACCTCTCTGAGTGCCCATTTTCTCAGCTCCACAATGGGAATGATGTTGCTTTCATAACCGGAAGATGGTGTTGCTGCGAAGACTTACTTAGCAGGCCAGAAAGAGGTGGTTGGGAGGAGGAGGAGACAAGTCACCCCTCAGTACCATCTCTCCGGCACCAGCAGGCCAGAGGCTCGTGTTCAGTAGTGGCAAGCAGTGCTGGGCAAGTCTTTCACTGTGTCCATTTTTCAGAAAAGAAAACTGAGGCTCAGTGAGGGAAGGAGCCTCGCCCACATTCCACGGCAGAGTCTGGACTCTGAACTCACATCTTTTGGTGCCTCCACCTTGGCCTGGTGACCCTGCGGCCAGGAGAAAGGGCTGACTCCACACACCCTGGCGGCGCCAGGTTCACAGGAAGGGAATGAGGGATGCAATGGCGAAGGGAAGCGCAGAAGGGCAGGAGGAGAGATGGGCGGTGAGTGTGGAAGCCGGAGGCACGGCAGCGAGAGCAAGGAGGGTTCCTGGTCCCCGGCCACCAGGACGCACGCCCCTTCACCTTCTGCCTCACATCCATACAGGACCCTATATGCTCTGCTGCCATGTGAGCTCGGGCCAACCATTTAACCTCTCTGGCCCTGCTGTCTTCCAGGAAGGCTCAGAACACTCAGCCGGGGAAGCATCAGGAAAAGAGGGGAGGCTGGAGAGCCAGCCCCTGGGCTCTGGCACGCAGCCACTCAGGGGCGTCATTAGCATCACAGCTTACAGCAGAGCCTGGTCAGGAAGCAATTAGAGCTGCAAGAATTAGATCAAAGAAGCTGAAAGCAGGATCCCAGAAATCAGCTCTAGCAATTCCAAGTTCAGAGCCCAGAGGGGCCGAGGAGGGGGAGCAAGCTGGCTGAGGCAGCGTGGCCAGGTCAGCGGAGGATGAGGGTGCTGGTGGCCCTCCAGGCCACACAGTGGTCATCGCTCCCAGGAGGCTCTGCTCCCAGGGAGGGCAGAAAGAGGAAAGCCTGGCTGGGCCCAGGCCAGGAGGATGGGGCCAGGCCTGGCCGAAGGTCTGCCCGGGCTCATCTCTTCAGCCTCACCCCTGCCAGCAAGGCTGCCCGGCCTACTTAAGCCAGCCAGGCTCTTCAGCCCCAGCCTTTCTTTGCACAGGTTGAACCTCATGGTGACTGTCCTCCCACACCTTCCTCGTGCCCCAAGGTCACCTCCCACTCCACCCGTTGGGTCAATACCCCCATGGGGTCACGGAGTCAAGAGCCTCAGAGATCTGCCCCTCTCCCTGTAGCTGCAGATACCACTGTTGAAGGCCACGGATCAGCCAAGTCAGGAAATCCGGCTTCCGGCTCTGGGGGCTCTATCTCTGGGCCTGAGTTTGGAGCCCAGCACATCCTGCTTCTGCACGTCTTTACACTGGGCGTGAACCGGCACTGACAGGGGAGTCCGAGCTTCCCAGCTGCCTTCAGCAGCCCTCTTCCCTCTGCCCCTGCCAAGCTCACCCCACCCCTACCATTCTCCGTGCCAAGTTCAGTGCTGTGAGCCCCCCTGCAGTTACTCCGAGCCTGCACACACGCTGTTCCTCCCACATGTGCATACCTGGAGAACTGGTCANAGCACCCATTACATCATACTCCGTGTGCATAGGACCCATCCATCTCCGCAGCGCAGCCTACACCCCTGCAGGGCAGGGCCCATGTCCGGCTCCTCTCTGTAACCCCAGGGTCCAGCACTGGGAGGGGGACTCAGTACATCTGTACTGAACACCAACCCGGGGGATGTAGGAATCCCTTCACGGATGGGAAAACCAGGCTCAAGAGGGGAAGGGACTATCAGAGAAGGTCAGCTTTCGGTGTTGGAGCCGCACTGGCTCTCAGGTCCTGAAGGCAGGGGCCTGCCCTTCCCACTGGACCAGGCCTCTCCCTCTCGTCCCCTCTGACTCCCGCTGCAGCGCCCACACCCCTGCCGTCCCAGGCACGTCACAGCCGCACCCCACCCAGGCACTCCCTTCTCCACAGCCCGTCTCCAGTCTCCAGCTCTCGGCGGAGAGCTGGCTCTAGTTCCCCAATGTCCTATGCTATGCGACTCTGAAGGGGCCGCATCACTTCTCTGGTCTGCGTGGTCCTTATCTGGAAGGAAGCATTAAGGTGCCAGGGTCTCTGCGAGGATCAAAGGAGACACCACCGCACGGGGCCGCACATGCTCCTGAGGGATGTCAAGTCTCAGTGGCAGGCAGTGCAGGGTGATTCACGCCCAGACTCGCACAGTGGGGGGCTCTGCCGCCTGAGGACAGGGTGCTGACCTGGTCCAGAGGAGGGCCTGAGTGCACACCAGGGAGCCCAGAGGAACCACGTTTCTGGCAGGTTGGTCGGACTTGAGCTCGAGTCCTGACTGCACCACTTACACTCTGGATCCTTGGACAAGATGTTAACCTCTCTAAGCTGCTATCAGCCCTACTTGGTTCCAGCTTCTCAGGTGACAGGGAAAGAAAGGGTCATGTCCCCTGGGCCTGCCCTGCAAGGCTCTCTGTCCTCACCCTGGAAATGGGGCGTAGCCACTTCCAGGCAGCTGTGGCCCAGCCTGCTGTTGTTTCCTGGGCCTCCATGGGGGCGCGCATGGGCCCGCTGTGCACAGGGCGGAGTAAGTAAGGGCTCATCTGAGGTCACACTGAGCCAGCTGCGGGAGGAAGCTGACACCAGTGAGCCTTCCCTGGATGCTGCGGCCGCCACCTCCAGGGAGGAACCAGAGAGAGAGTTGTGGTCCCATTTTATAGATGAGAACATCGAGGAACGTGTCTAAAATCTGCGGCCCATTAGCTGGATTCCAAGCTTCTAGATCCTTATCACACCAGGGCTTCCCAAAGGGTCCCGATTAACACTGTGATCACTTTAGGGGGTAACTCTGATGTGGCAGGAAAGACATCAGCAAGAAAGCTGTTACTCATCCTGTTCTCTTCAAGGACTCTCTCTGAAGGAGAACCTGATTTAGTCTAGTGTGTCTTTCATCCCTCGTGGCCCCTGCACATCTATACTTGACGAAGGAGGATCAGGCCTCAGGCTCCGAGCACCAGCATCTGGCCTAAAGTGAATGGATTTTTCTGTTGTCCGTACTTTATTTTTAAGTACCAGTTACCTTGCACATGTGGAGAGTAATACTGACTTCCTTTTTTTTTCTTTTAAGTTCATTGATTTTGAGAAAGAAAGTGAGAGAGTGCACGTGCACACACACGAGCAGGGAAGGGGCAGAGAGAGAAAGAATGCAAGCAGGCTCTGCACCCAGCAAAGAGCCTGACGTAGGGTTCAATCTCACGATCCTGAGATCATGACCTAGGGCGAAACCCAGTCAGATGCTTAACTGACTGGGCCACCCAGGCGCCCCATTACTGACTTTCCATTTACAGCAGACACAGTTTCCTTTAAGAAATATTAAGGGAAAAGGAAGTTGACTTAAAGAAAACCATGAAGCTCACGGGGGAAGCCTCAGCAGTACACGGAGCCCTGGAGGGCAGAGTACAGCTGAGAAAGGAACAGGACAGTGTTCCAGAGCCCTGCGGCAGGGGTCAAGTCACCTGACCTCTCTGGGCCCTGGGCTTCTCTTCTAAGAGGTGAGATAAAGAAACCAGCACATAGATGGCCATGAACAGCCACGGCCATTTGAAGAAGAGCATGCTGGAGGATTCACATTAGCAGTTAGTAAGTCCTACCACAGGGGCGCCTGGGTGGCTCAGTCAGTTAAGCTTCCAGCTCTTGGTTTTGGCTCAGGTCATGATCTCATGGTTTGTGGGATCGAGTCCCACAATGGGCTCCACGTTCAGTGTGGAGCCTGCTTCGGATTCTCTCTCTCCCTCTCTCTCTGCCCCTTCCCTGCTCACTCTCTCTCTCTCTCAAAATAAACATTTAAATAAAAAAGACCTAAATACCTACCACAAAGCTAAATAATAATTTAGACAGTGTACTATTGGCACAAGGGAGACAAGCAGACAAGTGGAACAGAATAGAAAGCCCAGAAAAAGGCTAGAGTAGGACCCTGGTTTATGACAAAGGTGACATCATGGTTGGCAAAAGGGAGGTCTTTTCAATGAATGGTGCTGGGTCGACTAGTTAGCCATATGGAAAAAGATTCATCTTGACTCCTAACCCCCAACGATACACAAAAAACAGTTCCACACAGATTACAAATCTAACCAAAAGGGAAAACAATAAAGCTTTTAGAAGAAACCAGAAGAAAAAGAGCAAAGCGGAGGAAACAATCAACAAAATTAAAAGGCAGCCTATGGAATGGAAGAAGATATCTGCAAATGACATATCTGATAAAAAGTTAGTATCCAAAATCTATAAAGAGCTTAGCAAACTCAAGAACCAAAAATCAAATAACCCAGTTAAGAAATGGGCAGACAGGATGTGAGGGCGATCTGGCTGCGACATCTGTCACCCCATTGATCGCCAGGGTTGATTCAGCTGATCTGGCTGGCTAGGCGGGTGTCCCCTTCCTCCCTCACCGCTCCATGTGCGTCCCTCCCGAAGCTGCGTGCTCGGTCGAAGAGGACGACCTTCCCCGATAGGGGAGGACCGTTCTTCGGTCAAGGGTATACGAATAGCTGCGTTCCCCTGTTAGAACCTCCAAACAAGCTCTCAAGAAATGGGCAGAAGGGGCACCTGGGTGGCTCAGTCAGTTAAGCAATCGACTTCAGCTCAGGTCATGATCTCACGGTTTGTGGGTTTGAGCCCTGAGTCGGGCTCTGTGCTGACAGCTCAGAGCCTGGAGCCTGTTTCAGATTCTGTATCTCCTTCTCTCTCTGAACCCCTCCCCCCCCGCTCACACTGTCTCTCTCTCAGAAATAAATAAAACATTAAAAAAAAAAAAGAAATGGGCAGAAGACATAAATAGACATTTTTCCAAAGAAGACATCCAGATGGCTAATAGACACATGGAAAGATGTTGAACATCACTCATCATCAGGAAGATACAAATCAAAACTACAATGAGATACCACCTCACACCTGTCAGAACAGCTAACATCAACAACTCAGGAAACAACAGATGTTGGTGAGGATGTGGAGAAGGGGAAAGCCTCTTACACTATTGGTGGGAATGCAAACTGGTGCAGCCACTCTGGAGAACAGTGTGGAGGTTCCTCAAAAAGTTAAAAACAGAACAACCCTATGATTCACTCACTTCACTACTAGGTATTTACTCAAAGGATACAAAAATACAGATTCGAAGGGGCACATGCACCTCAATGTTTATAGCAGTGTTATCAACAATAGCCAAATTATGGAAAGAGCCCAAATGTCCACTGACTAATGAATGAATAAAGAAGATGTGGTGTGTATATACAATGGAATATTACTCATCCACCAAAAGGAGTGAAATCTTGCCATTTGCAACAACGTGGATGGAGCTAGAGTGTATTATGCTAAGAGTGTGTTATGCTAAGAGTGATGAAGTCAGTCAAAGACAAATGCCATGTGATTTCACTCAGATGTGGAATTTAAGAAACAAAACAGATGAACATAGGGAAAGGGGGTAAGAGAGAGAGAAACAAACCATAAGAGACTCTTTACAATAGAGAACCAATGGAGGGTTGCCAGAAGCGTGTTGGGTAGGGGATGGGCTACATGGACGATGAGGTACTAAGGAGGGCACTTGTTGGCATGAGCCCTGGGTGTTCTATTTAAATGATGAATCACAAAATCCTACTCCTGAAAACAGTATTACGCTACACGTTAACTAACCAGAATTTAAAATTTGAAGAGAAAAAGAAACAGATTATGTCCACATGGCCAATAAAATAAGAAGCCCTTGACTTCACTAGTCGGCAAGGAAATGTAAATTAAAACCACAATGAAATACCACTACACCCCTACCAGGATGGCTACAGGAAAAACCACCACACACACACACACACACTTAAGCGTACAGCTCTTTACACTGATGGTGGAAGTATGAATGGGTACAACCACTTTGCAAAACCATTTGACCGTATCTATTACAGCTGAACAAAGGCATCATTCGGCAATTCTATTCCTAAGTATCCCCTGCAGAGAAACCCAAACACCTATCCACCAAAAAGCCTGTACAAGAGTGTTTATCATTGTAGTGTTCATTACAGCTGAAAATCAGAAAAAATTCCCATGTCCATCAACAGAAGAGAGGATAAACACGGTGTGGCCACGGAACAGCGGCCAGCAATGAAAATGAACAAATGACTGCTGCGCGCGATTCCACGGACGGGTCTCACAAGCACAACATTAAGCAAGAGAAGAAACACTATGATCCCGTTTATGTAAAATTGAAAAGTAGGCATAACCCACCTCCGGTGACCTCGAGGCACGATGGTGGCTATCTTTGGGGGGCCGTGACTGCCAGGTGCCTGCTGGATCTCTCATAATACTGCTTCTTGCTCTGGGTGGCGGCTGCGTGGGTGTGGTCACTGGGCTGTGCGCCTGAACTTTATGCAGTTCCGCAGGGCAGTCAGGCTTTAATAGGATGTTAAATAAAAGAGCCAGGGCAATGGCCCTAGGAAGAAGGGCTGGTAGCTGGTTGAATCTAGTGACCCCGATCCTGCCAGTTCTGGGCCCCTGGCAGGCTACACACTACACACTGGAGCATCATGCCTGGCATCCAGGGCGGGTGGGACAACCTCCTGGCCTGGCCTTGTGACACACGGGCTGTGACCTTCTGCGGGCCTCCGCCTCCATCTGTGGCTTTGCCACTGGGAATGCTCTCCCAAGGTGAGGATGGTACCCCTGTACCCAACCGGACACACACTTGCAAGGTTTCCTCTCTGAGAAGGGGGGTGCCAGCCTGGGATCCCAGGAGACGTTCTTGACCCTGGGGGCAGGTGCTCAGGGAAAGGAGCTGTGCCTACCCAGAGTGGCAGTGAGGGTGGAAGAGGTCCCAGGTGAGGCTCACCAGTCCTGGAACACCAGCAGACACCGGGCTCTCTCTGATGGGACGGAGAAGTGAGAAAGCTGTGCTGAGCAGGTGAGGGACCTGAGACCCATCTGGCTGGCACACGGGGAAGGCACTAGCAAAGTACAAAGCTTGGGGTGCCTGGGTGGTTCAGTCAGTTTAGCATCTGACTTCGGCTCAGGTCATGACCTCACAGTTCATACGTTCGAGCCCCGCGTCAGGCTCTGTGCTGACAGCTCGGAGCTGGAGCCTGCTTCAGATTCTGTGTGTGTCTCACTCTCTGCCCCTCCCCCACTCACACTCTGTCTCTCTCTCAAAAATAAATATTTAAAAAACTTTTTTAAAGTGCAAGGCTAGAGCAGTAAAATAAGAAGGCAGGCCACAGGACTTGAAATGACAGATTCATGTGTAAAGGGAGGGGAGGCAAGTTCTAGAGCTGCATGAGAGGGAGACTCAACCTTCCTTGGTGAGCAGCCGCTTGTGAGGGTGAGGGAGGGAACACAGGAAGGCCTGCCGTGGGTGCCTCCAAGTATGCCATGATCGCCCATACGCCCCAGAGGGTGCCCCATCCTGCAGCCTGAGCCCAGCAAGTGGGCTTCACCCAGCGCCACCCAAAGAAGCCAACGATGCGCCACACCCACAGCCCAGCAACCAAAGTCCCCCATCGATCCCCCTGCCTCCCTTCCTCGACCTCCCACTATACCCCACTCTAGGTAACAGGCCCCCCGTCCTCATCACTTGGTCAAACATGGACAGAACAGCTGCATCTCCCAATTCGGGGACAGAGACAATGCCAACATTCAGATCTTTGCTGACACCCATTCAGCTGGGCCTGTGCTAACAAAGAGGGTCAGAGCCTCAAAGATGTCCCAGGGGAGGAGGGGTACAGACAGACAGACAGCCAGCCATGACACATACCATGAACTAAGCCAGAGACTCAGCAGCCAGTGCTTCCAGGAGTAAGGCGTGTTTCAGGTGGGTTTATAGGGACAGGAAAAACTGTGGTGTCCCTTCAAGAGGGAGCCAGAGCAGGGCTTGAAGGCATGGGGAGAGCAGGCAGGTTGCACTCCAGACAGAGGAAGGCAGGGGTGTGGAGCAGAGAGTGGGGAAAGCCAGTAGGGCCAGCTCTGCGCAGCTGGAATGCCAGGCTGCCAGTCTTGGGCTCTTACTGAGGGCACAGGGGAGCCAAGGAGGGGCGGAGGGAGGGGTGAGACTCGGGGGCAGACGCTGAGGAAAGAGGCTGAGGCAGCGACCCGGGCCGGGAGGGCTGTGGCCTGAGCCAGCACCGAGCAGGCCGGGTGCCAGGGAGAAGCCTAGAAAGGGAGAGCCTCGGCGTTTGTGACTGCCTGCCCGTTCGTACGGTTTGTTTTGCGAGTATATGCATCCCCTTTTATCCCACAGCGCACCCCCATTCTCCTCTCCCCCACCCCCTCCCTGAGCTACCATATCACTGTTCTGGCCTCCGGCGTGTGCTGGAGACTGAGGAAAGGGTGGTGGGGTGGAGGAGGGGCGCGTGTGAGGAAGGGAGCCGGGCCACCGGGTCACACTCCAGCTCACGCTCCAGTTCACGCTCCGGGCTCCAGCAGCAGGGCCGGGGGCCGGGCCCAGTGAGTCACTCCAGCCACCGCCAGGCAGCCTGGCACCAGGGCTGGGAAATCCTGTCTTTCTTCTCCACTCCCTTCCCCTTATCGTTCCTGTGTCCAAACCAGTCTCCACCCGGCCGCGGCGATCTTTGCAAACACAGAAACGCAACGGAGTCACCCAGTGTTTGGAGAATATGGAGGGCCTGAAGAGCCGGGCCAGGCCCGTCGGGGGTACGGGGTCGGTCTCCGGTCCTGGGGCGCTGATGAACCCCCAGCGGTGCTCTGGAGGGAAGAGCCAGCTTTGGGGCTGGCTTACCTTGTGGCCTCTGGCCCTTAGCTGTTCCTCGCTGGGCCCTGGGTCCCTCCACAGGGTGTTGTGAGGAGGCCGGGCACCCCAGCATGCAGGCACCCCTGGGAGAGGAACCCCCAAAGGGGCGTTCCAGCCCGGGCTTTGCCGGGACAGGAGGAAGCTGGGACAGGGGAAGGAGCCACGCTCCTGGAGGTGGGGACTTCCCCGGGCAGGGGGTGGGCTCCACGCAGGGCGAGCAGCTGGTTTGGGCACTGAAAATCGTGCATTCCGAGAAACCCAGGGCCACTGGCCACCCTACCTGGGAGTTCCCAGCCCTGCACATCCCACCCGTTGAGAAGGTGCTAGGGGAGGGGGAGGTACAGCCGGCGCCACCCACCAGGGGCCGTTCTCTCTCCTACTTGGGTGCAGGCGGCATCTGGAGCTGCAGCTCACTCCCCACAAGGGAAACAACTGGAAAAAATGAGCCTCATCAGGTCACGGAAGCCGCCTGGCCTCCACTGTGCGGTGTGACTCCAGGCAAGCCCCCACCCTCGCTGGCCTACAGCTCACCGTTGAATGGCGGGAAAGGGGACACTCCTCGCTTTTTCCAGTCTGCTGGGCTTGTCACCAGGACAGCCTCTTTTCCTGCTTCCTGAACAGGCCGTCTGTGTTTCTGGTACCACGTGCCTCCAAGACTCAAGCTGGAAACCTGTTGAGGTGGTACCCATTGCTCAGACACGGAAATTGACACTCGAGCCCTAGGTCGAGCTCGTGCACACCCTCAGAAATGAGCTGTGCTGTTTTCACGGCAGATGAGGTCAAGGGCTCAGAGAGGGAAGAGATGCACTGGGGACTGAGTCAGGGGCCTGTGCCACAGCAGAGCTGTGTTCAGCCTGGCCCTCCATCCCTCCCTCAGACAAAGTCAGCGGCCCACTCATCGGCCCCTGGGAGTTCCGCTCAGCGTGCATCCCCACCCCAGCCTTCCCCATACCTGCCCTGTGCCTGGCTAAGGACGCAGACAGGAGTCAGGCAGGGCCCTACCTGGGAGGTCCACCTGCTTGAGGAGAGACAACCCCAGTACCAGGCTGAGAGACCTGCTCAGAAAGGGGCACGGATTCATTCAGAAAGGGCATGACACGCTCGTGGAGGAGGCGGCAGCTTCTAAGCAGGCTCTCAAACTCGGGGGGGAGGGGGTGCTGTGATTCCAAGAGGTAGAAATCGATGGTTAAGAGGACGAACATTCTGGGAGGAAGAAACTATTAGGCAGGGCTGAAAATCAAGCCGCAAGGGAGAGGAAGAAGAAAGAAGGCGCCAGCACAGAAACATCGCCACAGCCGGGGAGTGAGGGTCCTGGAAGCCAGGCTGAGGCCTCAGGAGGGTGCCAGCATCTGGGCTGGGTGCCCGATGGCTCACAGAAAGCTGGGATGGAAAGAAAGTCAGGACGTAGGCAGACAGACCAGACTACAGAAGCAGACCCTGAGAAGCAGGGCCTCGTGTGGCCTGGCATTGGCTGTGGGGTTGAAAGGGAGACTCTCCCCGAGGCAGGGTGTACAGCGTGCAGGGCAGGGGCTCTCTGGCTGGGGTTCTCACTGGAGGCAGAGGTGGATGACAGCCTCACCTCTGGGCAGGGGTGTGCTGGCAGCAGCTGCGGGGTCTGTGTACTGCTCCGCACCACATCACGTGGTAGGGCCTCAGAATGTCCCGTCCACATCCACATCTTCAGATGGGGAGACAGTTACCTCCTTCGTGCCTCGGAGTTCTATCTCATCGGTAAAATGAGGGTCGGCTCTACCGGCCCAGCTGGCCCAGCTCCCCCAACACACCTCTGCTCCAGGCAGGACCCAGCCTCACCAGCCTTACTATACTCATCTGCAAAAGGGGGCTCCTACCAGGCCCCAGCCCTCCTAGGGTGGCGGTGGGGATCGAGGGACCCTGCACAGCCCTGGATTTGTTGACGGAATGACTGCAATGAGCTGTGCGCCACTCTGAAAGGCCTGATGTACCTTCAGGCGCAGGCCAGGGTCTGGTCACCAAGACAGCCCATGGGGACATGCCAGCACACCCCCCTCTTCCAAATATCCCAGAGCTCTGGCTACCACGGGCTCAGGCTGTGCTCCAGGGCCAGAGATGCAGCAGCCCCAGGCGCTGCCCACAAAAGCTCCTAGGCTGCGGAGGGAGGGGCGGGGGAGACGAAGATGAAGATGAGCACTAGGTGGAAGCCAGAGTCCATGGGTGCTCGGGAGGGAGGGATCTCAGAATGGCCTGCAACGCCAGTGCAATTGGTCCCTGCAGCAGGCTGAAGAATGCCCCCCCCCCAAAATATCAGTGTCCTACTCCCTGGAACCTGACGATGTTACCTTATGTGGCCAAAGAGATTTTTGCAGATGCGGTTAAGGATCTCGGGTTGTGGAGATTATCCTGGATTATCTAGCTGGGCCCTAAACGTCATCACAGGTGTCCTCGCCACAGGAAGGCAGGAGGGGGACAAGGCAGCAGGACAAGGGGAGGAGAGAGATGGGCTCATGAGGTCCCAGGAAGGCCAGCAGCCACGAGATGCTGGAGGAGACAAGGAGCAGATTCTCCCCAGGAGCCTCCAGAGGGAACGGACCCCGCCAGTGGCATTCTGGCCCCCCCCCCCCCGACTCATTTCAGACTTCCGGCCTCCACAAACGGAAGAGAAGACACTGGTGTTATTTTAAGCCATTACATTTGCACTGATCTGTTAGCACAGCAAGAGAAAACAGACACTGTCCCCGAGGAAGCTGGTGGGCAGGCATGTACATGGCCTCACGCCTCTCTGCTGCTCAAGGGAGCGAGTGGACAAGATAGCAATGGTCATCCCGAACTGCTTCGATGGAAAACAAAGTCACCCCAAACTTCCGTGTCTTAGTTAGCAGTAACAAACCACGCGGGGCCCACCGCACCTGACCGGCGCAAGTTATACAGCAGTAGGTGGCACAGGGGCAGGGCCAGGCCATCAGGCTCTCTGCCGTCTGTCCCACAGAGCACTAGGTCCTGTGGCCATCCCCTGGGCACACTCCATGACTGATGGTGAGCTGAGTACCAATGGATGGCTTTGTCTGCCGCGGCCGCTAGCCCCTTCTCCCATNTAGCCATCATTAAAATACAGTCCCCCACCCACAGGCCACCACAGCCTCAGCCACGGGCACCCTCAGACCTCGAGACCCTTGAGCTGGGGCCCCACACACACATCTCTGAATAAGCAGAATGGGAAGCAGTAATTCAGGCCAGGCCAGCAAGCAAAAGCTCACATTCCATGAGCTGCCTGTGTCCCAGCCCGAGAGCCGACTTCCTACAACATCCCGAATTAAAATCCCAAAGGGACTTAGCCCATTTTGTCTTGAGTGAGCTGGGAAAAGCAGGGCCTGAGGCCAAGGGAAGTGGGCAGCCTGGCCAAACCAAAATGTGGTCCCAGGGCGTCACCATCAACTCCGGGAGAAGCCACCAAACCGGGGTGGGTCTTGAAGGCGAGGCGTGGGGGCCCACGGCCGGCCAAGAAGTGCTCTGAGTAGCAAGGGCAAGGCATGAAGGGGCAGGAGAGGGTTGGGGGTGGGGGGGTGCTCAGGGGTGAAGCAGCTCCAATGGCACTCAGAACCTGAGGACAGGGGGTAGGGAAGGGAGATAAAAAGAAGACTGGCTGTGGACAGATCCCCTCCTTTGTCTGCACAGGCCCCAAAGCGGCTGGCGGTTCTCCCCAGGTCCCTAACTCTGAGGGGTGCAGACCAGTCCCCTGCAGCTGGGGCAGCCTAGGGCCTGCTGCTGAGCTTTTCATATGACCTTTAGGGGACAGCAGACTTCGAGAGGCCCAGGGCCTTGGCTGAGCAGGCAGGCAGCAAGACCACCGACTCGAGGCTTCTGAGCCTCGCTCTCCACACCGGTGCAGAGTGAGAGCAGGGGCTTCCACTTCGATGGGGGGAAACCCTTCCCTCCCTGCTGTGGGCTGTCTCCCCCAGGGAAGGGACTAGGCGATACCAACTATTAATTACAGTTGACCTTGAACAACAGTGGGGGTTGAAGCGGGGGTTAGGGGTGCCGACCCCCCCCACAGTCAAAAATCCACATATACCTTTTGACTCCCCCAAACTTCACTGCTAATAGCCTATCATTAACCAGAAGCCTTACCGATAACATAAAGTTAACACACACTTCGTTCGCTGTGTGTATTAGACGTTGCATTTCAATACACGAAGCTGGAGAAAAGGAAACGTTAAGAAAATCCTAAGGAAGAGAAAATCTGTTTACAGTACTGTTAAGAAATCCACGTACGAGGAAAGCCATGCACTTCGAACCTGTGTTGCTCGAGGACTGACTGTACTATTAATTATAGTGGCTATCTGACGCCAGGTACTTAGTAAAGCACTTTTAGCAACATGCTCTACCTTCATCATCATCATTCCCCGAATCCCTGTCATGAAGCGGCATTCACACTGGGCACAGGCAAGGGCAGAGAAGAAGCCTGGACACAAGGACAGGCCCTGCAGGCAGGAGAAGAGGTACAGAGAGGCTTCCCTGGGCCCTCAGTGGGCTCCAAGCCCATCTTCCTGTTCAGGGACCAGGGCTTCAGGGCTGTCCTGAGAGCCTGTGGAGAAGGCAGAAGCAGCCAGAAGGCCTGGGGGCAGGGTCCTGGATGTTGTCCCCAAAAGCCCACAGGCCTCCCATCTTTGACTTCCCCCGGTGGTGGCCCCATCTCAAAAANCCCTCACACTACCCCAGCTCTGGGAATCTCTGATCAGATCCCCCCCCACTCCCCGGGCCAAACCTAGCCCTAGGCGGGGGCTGGGCAGAGGAGAGGCAGAGAAGAGGGGAGAGGGCCTCTTCCTGCTGGGGCCTCCTCCTCACCCGCCTCTGTAGTAACCCACTCAACACAGAACCAAAGATGGATGGCCGTTCTGGTTCTCAGAGGCACGGCTGACCATTTAAGGCCCTTCCCCACGGGGCTAGTGTACAGTTTCACACCTCCAGGACTTTCCCCCGGGCCTGCAATGCCTTGCCCTTTCTCTTCTGCTTCCTGAATTGTGCATCCCGAGCCACAGCAGCAGTGAAGCATCTGCAGCGAACTCTCCCCCAGGCCCAGGCAGCTCCCTGCCCCTGGACTCCGGCACTGGGCAAGCACTCACAGGGGCTTATCTGTTAACCCATATGCCTCGCCAGTCAGAAGGGAAGCTCATCAGGGCACTGGCC
Organism: Crocuta crocuta; assembly: GCF_008692635.1. NCBI lineage: Eukaryota > Metazoa > Chordata > Mammalia > Carnivora > Hyaenidae > Crocuta > Crocuta crocuta. Next base: position 167,697 of record NW_027530529.1, on the reverse strand, counting down.
CCACCTCAATGTCCTGGCACCCAGCCCTGGACTGGCCTAAAGCAGCTGCAGCTGGGTCCACCCTGCCCTGCCCAGTCCCTCAGCCGGGCAGAGCAGCCAGGCCTCCGCACCCCTACCCCAGGACTCTGGGGACTGGAGCAAGGACCAGGCCCAAAGATTCTGGGAGGTCTCAATCCTTGCAGCTGAACATGGCGGTTCCCTCAGGAGGCCTCACACTCAGAGCTGGCTGACCCCTACCCTCAAACCCCTCTCTTCCAGGAAGTCACCTAGATTTCCCCCTGGAATGGGTGGCCTCGGCACTATACTCTCCAAAGCTGGTACAGGAAGATTCTGACCTGTGAGCCAGGCTGATCTGGGTTTGAGTTTTGTCTCAGCAGCCCTGAGGGACAAGGTAGCTCACTTCATCCTGTGCCCTACCCTCCTCATCCCTGTGAGGGCGGGCGCAGATTCCCTCCGCATGAAATGAAACCTGGACAGACCTGGCACCTGTTACTGATCTTCTGCCCTACTTCACCTCTGGACCCCAGGCGGGTTTCCCCAGGTGCCCAACTCTGAGGGGTGCTGGCAGGATCAGAGAAGCCCAGGATCCATTCTCTCCCAGATCTCCCCATGCCCCCAGGCCAGTCTGACACACCCGAGCCTAGTAGCCCTGGAAAACGCCCCTGTCCAACCAGGGAGGGTCAGGAGGGGACTCGGTCTTGGCCCTGCCCCTTTCCCAAGCCTCCAAGGGCCAGGGTTGAGGGGGACATCCAGGTGGGCTTGTGTTAACTGAATGGATGGAGGAGGACTGGGAGGAGAACAGGAAAGAGGAATGGTGAGGAAGATGAGAAGAGACAGTCAAGCCCGGGGGAGGGGGTGTTAAATCTCACCGCGTCGGTACTAAGACCCTGNCGGTCTGGGGCGGGGGCTCGAGCCCCGCCTCCCTCCCAGGCTGCGGCCCGCCCCGCCCCGCGGCCTCCGCCCATTTGGGGACAGAGGCGTGGTCTCCAGCGGGGCGGGCCGGCCAGGATCGCTGCGCAGGCGAACTGGCGCCGTGCCTCGGGGCGAACGGGTGGGAGGTGGCCTGCGGGTTCCCTCTCCCCCGGAGGAGGGCGACTTGGTGGCCGCAGAGCTTGGCCCGACCTCTCCCGGCTCGGCCAGGCGCCCGCTCTTCCTCCTTCCCTGCCCACCTCTCTCGTTCCGCCGTGGAGTATCTCCGGGAGCGCCCCAGGGCCGAACTCGAAGGTTCTGTGCCAGCCCCGCACAGGGCTTGCAGGCCGGCTGCGCTTCGCGCATGCATCTTGTGTAGAGAGCCGCNAAGAGACACACGAGGAAGGCCCTTAGATGCGGAAAGCTGGCCCCAGACCCGTATTGGGCACTGACGCGTGGGTCATAGGACCGCTTCAGGAGCTGCACGTTTCTGGAATAAGGTTGAGAAGGTTTGTGAATGACCAACCCTGGCACACAGTGGGGGCTCAGGGCTTCTGGGAAACGTGCCTCTCTGATCTGTTCATCCGAGGCCTAGGCTAGCCCACTTTGCAGATACAGAAACTCCTCCCACTCACCGGGATTCTCCGTCTCGTTTAATGATCTCATTAACTTCTCAGGCACCCAGACTACTCGGCCACCGCCTCACACTCTTCNGCAACCACGAGCGGCTGCCCACAGAACAATGTTCCAAAATTGCCCCAGGGCCGGGCTCCCCAATCATAGCCCATTGCTGGGCCCGTGCCCTGGGGAGGCTGTCAGTGCTCCTCTCGAGGCCGGCCCAGGCCAACGGTTCCCCGGCGACCCTCAGGCCCTTTATGCGGCTCTGCTGCTATCTGGAAAACTCTTCCTTCCTCCAGGAGGCAAGTGCTGGGTATCAAGCCTCTGAAGCTGCGGCCTCCATCACCAAGCCCCGCCCCCACCTCTCCACTAGGAAGCCCCACCCCCTTCTTCCGCTTTCCCACCAGCTGTTTGTGCTTCTCTTCTGGCCCTAAATCCCGGAGGCCTCTCTTGGAGTTAGTGGTGGAGTCTCGGCCTTCCCCTGGCCTCCCCGTGAGGCTGAGCCTCATTCCGGGGGAGACGGTAATACTTGGTGGAGCCTGGCAGGTCTGGTCCAGTCCTCACTCTGCCCGTCATTGGCTGTGTGACCTGAGCGACTCCTCTATCCCTTTTTCTGTCTGTAAACCGGCTTCTAGGGGAAATATGAGATGATCCGGCATAGGCAAGTTGCGGCGGCCCAGTAAGGCCCCATCATGTAGGGTGTTGGGTAGTATTGCCTCTGGGCTGGGGGACTCCCCCATGTTCAAAGGTGGGCGCTGGGGTCATGTGTGAGAAGCTCTTTGCCTCAGCCTGCAGAAGAGTGGGGCCTAGAAGATGCCGCTCTGGTTTTCAGAGCGTTGCAACACAGGAAGGGTGTCGGGTGAGGATTGCAAGCGTGAACTTCGGACTCACTGCCTGCATTCGTATTGGTGGTGTGACCTTGGGTCAGCCACCTAACCTCTCTGTGTTCCGGTTATGATAGGAAGTGATAGTATAAAATAGGCAGAGAGGGAAAGGATAGGACCTGAGGTCCCCGGATGTGGAAAAACATATTTTGGAGCAATGCTGGGAGTGTCTGACCACAGCAAACCCCCTCAGGCTTAAGGTTCCTCTCAAGAGGGTAACAGACCCCGTCTACCCTCCTCAAGTTTCCCTCAGGAATTTGAGGAAAGACCTAGGTATGGCCCTAGGCCACCCATCGTACAATGGAAACGAGCCACTCAGGAATGGACCACCCAGCACCTGGAGCTGTCCAGCCAATAAGGGTGGGACCTGGGAAGGAACAAGGAAGGAGGGGACGGGAGGGGAGGGCTCACCAAAACCTTATAAAACAAGGACCCTTGCCTTTGTGGCGGGCATTCCCTTTCGAGTGTCCCTTCTCTGTAAAGAGAGCTTTCCTACTATTCTAACTTTCTAATCTTATCCTCTAATAAACTTTTGTCTGCTGCTCATTTCATGCCCACCTCTTCGTTCTTCAAAGCGGCGAGGCAACGAATCCAATCCCGGGTATTGTGGTAAAAAAAATCCTGCAACACAGTCGCCTCCCTATAAAATCAGTACAGTAGCCTTCACGTCATGGGGTTGAGGGAGTTAAATGGGCCATCCCTGTAAAGGCCCTAGAAGCAGCCCCTGGCTCAGAGTCAGTGCTCAGCACACTTCAGCTGGCGTTAGCTTCATCTAGTCCCACCGTCTCTTTTTGTGCAGGTGCTGGGTCCTGAGAAGCAGAGGCAAGTACACAGGGCTAGTCAGAAGGCCAGGCATTCCAGAATGTCAGAACTGAAGGGCCCACTCAGAGCCCGTCCCTGGCGGTTCCCATCTTCTCAGACAGATGAGGAAAGAAGCTGAGAGAGAGAGATAGTGACCCCCCCGTCCAGGGCACCCATCCTGGCTGGGGGTGTGGCCAGAGGCACTGGCCCTGCTCTTGCTGAGGGGAGAGCCGTGTATGGTCTGCAGACAAGCCCGGAAGAACGTGATCTCCCAACAGGCTTGAGGAAGGGGTGGGGCTCTAGTGATGCCCTGCTGGGGCTCAATTTTCATGAACTGAGTCACTGAATGGTGCCATCATGAGGCCTGCTGTGTAGGTGCTTGTCCCACTTCATTCTCACAGCTGTCCTCTGCAGAAGCCCCCATGAGGCCCATCGTGCAGATGACAGAACTGAGCCTCAGAGGCATGCCCCGGTGATCTGGGACCCACCCCTACCCTGTCTGACTCCACTCTTGTCCCCCCCCCATCCTCCTTCACCTTCTCATTCTCCTCCTTCTCCTCCTCTTCCTCTTTTCTCCCCCAGGGAAAAGTCACCTCTGTGGGCTCCTTGACTGACTATCCAATTTCTGCTTGCATCCCCCTGCAACTGGGATCTCATTCCCTCACCAGGCGGCCCTTTCAACTCCTCTTGGGAGAGTCTTTTGTCACCCAAAGCTGACCCTCTTCCCCCTCCATGGTTCTGCAGGCCTCCACGCCCCTCACTTCACCAGAAGTGGGGCAGAAATCCCTTATCTTGACTGTTCCTGTGTGTAATCAGGTCTCCCAAGTGAAATTCATACAATAATAATTTCTTTCAAAAACCTCAGCACATCTAATTGGCTACCTATTGTCTGAGAACCCTAAAGGAAGCCCCTCAGCATGGGGTGGGGGGAGTGGCTGGTGTCTCGGGGGAAATATTCAAATAACTGAGTCAACCAGTTCCCCTACTCCCATCTAGCCATGGGGTCAGGATTGTAGGGAGAGGAGTTGAGTCAGACACAGAACTTTCAGGCTGAAAGTGATTGTTAACGGGATTCTCCCGAGACGTAGGAGACGGGACAGTCACACTGGACTTCCAGCAGACACATGGAAAATGGCAATGCAGAGGACAAGATCACCTTTGAGTTGCTCTTAATTCCGTGCTTCTCTGAAATATCCTGGATATTACGAAGAACCAGCCAGAGCCAAGTGGGATGTATTCCAGGAATGCAAGGTTGGTTTAATATTAGAGAATCCATTAATTGCGTTAGTTTGCTAGGGCTACCATAACAAAGTACTACAACTAGGCCACTTAAACAACAGAAATGTATTGTCTCACAGATCTGGAGTCTAGAAGTCCAAGATCACATGCCATCAGGGTTGGGACCTTCTGAGGGCTGTGAAGGAGAATCTGTTCCATGCCTTCCTCCTAGCTTCTGGTGGTTTGCTGGGAATCACTGTGTAGACGATTCTTGTGTAGACACAACACCCTGATCTATATTTTCATGTTCACATGTGTTCTCCCTTTGTGTGTCTCTATCTCTACGTCCAAATGTCCCCTTTTTATGAAGACACCAGTCATGTTGGATTAGGGTCCACCCTAGTGACCTCATTTCTTGCTCACCTTTTTAAAGACCTTATTTCCAAGGAAGATTACATTCTGAGGTACTGGGGGTTAGACTTCAGTATCTTTTGGGGGACACAAGTGAACCCATAATAAGCATGTGCGATATTAATGAATCTAAGAGAAAAACCATATAATCTCTATAGACATCAAGAAAGGCTTTAACAGGATTCGACACCCATTCATGACAAAAATAGTGAAATAGAAAGTGAGGGATACGTCTTCAAATGATAAAATGTGGTTTTAAAGCCAGCATCTTATGTAATCAAAGAAACACTGAAAACACTTCCCTGAAGATCAGGAACCAGGCAAGAATGGCCCCTTGCTCCACCACTATCCCACATTGTACTAGAGGCGTTGGGCTAACGCAATTAGACAAGATAATTCCATTGGCGGCCTGACAATAAGTAAAGAAGAAATAAAATTCCCTGGAAAGCCACAGAGAAGCAATGACAAAACAGATTCAAACAGTAAAAGAGCTCAGTAAAGTAGCAGGATGTAAAGCTAAAATATAAAATTCAATAGCTTTTATGTATACAAACAATTAACAGAGGTCCTAAGGGTAGAGAAAACTCTATTTGGGACAACAACAACAAAAATTAACTGCTTAGGAGCAAATTTAATTAGAAATGTCTAAGACCTGTATGAGGAAACACTGAAACATTCTTGAAAAGCACTAAAGAAGAACAGTTGAAAAGACACCCTCTGAGAGATGAGTCAACATTACAAAGATGTTAGTTCTCCTATATTAATTTGCAATTTCAATGCAATCCCATTAAAAATAACGGCAAGCTATTTTATGAAGACAGACGAGTTGATGCCAAAGGGCATATGAAAAAGAAACACGCAAGAATAGGCAAGAAAACACTGGAAAAGAAAAACCATAAGGGTTTCTCTAGACATTAAAAATGTTGGCGCCTGACTGGCTCAGTCAGTAGAGCATGTGGCTCCTGATCTCAGGGTCATGAGTCCAGCCCCGCACTGGGTGCAGAACCTACTTAAGAAAAATGTGTACCAGACATTAAATGAACAAAAGCACTGTAATTAGGAAAGGGTGGCACTGGTGCATGAATAGATAAATTGCAGTAGACTAAAAAATTTAGAAATAGGCCCAAATAAATCACTATCCCAGTGATTTGAGACTCACCTTTGTTACATACTAAAGATGGACTTGGTCATAAATGATACTGGGTAGCTACTTGGAAAAAGGAGAAAAAAAAATAGATCCATATGTTCCACCCAATAAAAGAAGAAACTTCTACACGGCTTTAGGGCTCTAAAGCTGAAACCAGACAAGGACTAGATAGAAGGAAACATGGTGACTTCCTTTTGAAGTGTCATGTGGGGAAAAGCTCTCTGATGAGGATCCCAATCCCAGAGGCCACAAAAGAAAAGATGGATAAATTTGACTACATGGAAATCAAAAAACAAAACAAACCAAAACAAAACACCTTTGCCTGACACAAATCACCATAAACTAAGTCCACAGACAAATGACATCCTAGAAGAAAATATTCATAACATTATGCCACAAACAAAGGGTAGATCTCCCTAATACATAAGTAACTCTTAAAAACTGAGGGACAAAACCCACAAGTCCAATGGTAAAATGAGGGGAAGGGCATGACACACATTCATCAAAAAAGATATAAAAAATGGCCCTCAAACATATGGGGGGAAATGTGCAAGGACACTGAAAATTAGCAGAAGGCAAATTAAAACAACTCTGAGAAAGATACCATTTCTCACCTATCAGACTAACAAAAAATGAAAAACACCACAACACATTCTGTCGGTGAGGCTGTGGGGAAATGGGCATTCGAATACATTTGAGAACATAGCTGGTTGGAATGCAAATTGACGCCACCCTCTGGAAAGAAATTTGGCAATACCTGACAGAATTAAATATGTGCTTACACTTTCCCCTGGCAATTCCACCTCTATGAACCTGCCTCGAAGATAGACCTCCAGCAGTGTGAAAATACATGGGCAAAAGGTTTTTCACTGAAGCATAATTTTTCATTGCAAAATCTTAGAAACAATCTATCATACATGGGAGACTAGTTGAATAAATTATAGCCGAGCTATACAAAGAACTTTGCAGCTGTAAAAACAAAACAAAATAAAATAAAATAAAATAAAATAAAATAAAATAAAATAAAATAAATAAAATAAAGTAAAATAAAATAAAATAAAATAAAAGGAGGAAGATCTC
>NW_027530529.1:152285-160500 GCF_008692635.1 Crocuta crocuta | reverse complement strand
AGGAGGAAGATCTCTGAATTGATGTGGCATCAATTCCAGATATCCTATTAAGTGAAAAGAACAAAAAGCAAAGGCCAAAAGAGCGTCAAGATCGTATGCTGCTCTTCACGTCAGAAAGAAGAGAATGTAAAAGCACACACAGGTATGTGCTCATCTGGGCAAAGGAAATATAGAGAGGACAGGTGAGTCTTTGGAGGAGGCTGCTTCCTCGGGGGCAGGTGGAGAGACGTGGAGAGAGTAAGGAGTGGGAATGGGAGAGCAGGGGAGTGGAGAGAGTGCTCCATCTCCAAGTGTATCTTTTTAAATGTGTATGACTGAGATGTAATTTACATCCCATAGCATTCACCCTTTTGAAGTGTGAAATACAGTGGGTCTTCGACTGTTTGCAAAATTGTGCAGCCTTCGCCATTAGCTCGTTCCAGACCATTCACATCATCCCGTTAGCAGTCACTGTCCATGCCTCCCTCCCCTCAACGCCTGGCGACCCCTAATCTACTTTCTGTCTCTGTGGATTTGCTGTTCTGAACACTTCATATAAATAGAATCATACAATATGTGATGATTGGGCTGCTTTCAAATGTTTGCAAGGTGCATCCGCGTTGTGGCGTGGATCAGCACACCCACTCCTTTCTGTGGTGGGTAATATCCCCCGTGTGTATATACCTCGTTTTGCTCATCCATTCAGCTGTTGCTGGACCTTTAGTATTTTCCCACTTTGGGGCTATTCATGACAATGCTGCTGTGGACATTCACATATGAGGATTTGTATGGACCCATGTTTTCAGTTCTTCGGCGTGTATACCTAGGAGTGAAATCATTGGGTCATGGAGTAACACCATGTGGCATTTTTTGAGGAACTGCCAGACTGTTTCCCAAGAAGCCCAGAGCACCCCCATGAGAACTGTGACCCTCCCCGCCAAGCCCTTGGGTCAGACCCTGAGCAGCCTTCCTCTCTGCCCGACAAGCACGCCCCCTCCCACGCCGCCTCCTGGCGCTCCACGGCGCCAAGCCCTCACTCTCCTCAGCCCCTCCTGCCCCTCAGATCGCTTCACCTGCAACCAAATGAACCTTCTGAAATACAAATCCAATCTCCTACCCTATTGCTTCAAACTCTTGAGAGCACGAGTAAAGAATAAAGGATCATTTTACAGACTAATGTCATTTCTGGGTTCTTGGGAGCATCAGGATGAACCTTCCGGAAAGACTGCTCTTCTACCAGGAATATTATGTCAATGAGCCTGTTCATTAACTCAAAGGCCAGGCTGAGTCTAGACAGGAGGGAAGAAGAGAGTCGCCAACACTACAGAATAATCCTGTAAATTCCCAGCGTGGAGAAGGGCCATCTCTAAAAATCGTTATAATTTGATTGAACGCTGAGAGATTGGCAGTTGCCCCTGGCAGCCTCCGGGTGGGCGCCCCGGGGGGGTCTGGCACGGGATGGGGCGAGAGCTGCGAAGGGGGCAGGGGAGGGGGAGCTCAAGGAGGCTGAGGTGGGCCTGACCTTTGAGCTCCCCCCTCATCTCGTGCCCCCCACGCCCAGTGCCACTGAGATGGGGCGGCTGAGGAGGTCTTCCTCCCGCGGAAGGCATGACAGATGTCGTGGCTGTGTGTGTATGCGTGCACACGAAGTGCTGTCTGCCTTCCCCTCTCTGGAGCCCGAGTGCTCCCCTCTGGCTTGTGCTGCGGCGCCTTTGGACTCTGGGTGTAGTTGGCATCAGGCACGGTGGCCCGGGTGGGCGTCGGGGCCCAGGAGTGGCGCGCAGACCTCGGTCTCCACATCTGGCCAAGGGGGATGGTAATGATCCCTGTTCCCTGGTTGGTGTGAGGATTCAAGGCAGTCAGGGACTTAGAGGTGCTTCACAACATGATAACTCTCCATTAACTTAAATATTTTTTAAAAATCTAAAAAACAGAGAGAGAGAGAGAGAGAATCTCAAACAGGCTTGGTGCCATTAGCGCAGAGCCTGGCATGGGGCTCGATCCCACTAACCGTAAGACAACAACCCAAGCAGAAATCAAGGGTCAGGCGGCCAACTGACTGAGCTGCCAGGTGCCTCCAAAAAAAGAAAAACAAAAACAAAAAACAACAACAAGAAAAAAAACTCTCTTCAAATAATTTTTTATTATTTTCTTGCACATCTTTTAGAGTCATTTTTAGGTACCTTTTTATTTCTATCTTGGTAGTTTTAAAAAATGACTTTTCCTAAGGGGCCTGGGTGGCTCAATCGGTTAAGCCTCCGACTTCAGCTCAGGCTATGAGCTTGGGGTTTGTGAGTTCTAGCCCCGCCTTGGACTTTCCTCTGTCAGCTCAGAACCCGATTCAGATCCTCTGTTCCCCTCTCTCTCCACACCTCCCCCACTGGTTCTCTCTCTCTCTCTTTCTCTCTCTAACTAAATGTTTAAAAAATCACTTTTCCTGACTACTTACTACTACTATATAGAAATTAAATTGATTTTGTATGTTGATTTTGTGTCTGGAAAACTTGGCGCTTTATCAAATTAATTTAATCAATCACCTATAGGATGTGTGTGTGTGTGTGTGTGTGTGTGTGTGTGTGTATTTTGGTGAGTTTTCTATATGCAGACTAATGGTTTTCAATGCAGTGTACTGCCCCCTGGTTGGGATAAAACTTGTAAGGGTTTTATTGTTATTGTGCCCAAGGAATGACACATCACAATTCATATTGTCATATTTTAAAGTATTTTCTTTTATTAGTCTCATGCTAAAATTAAAGAGTTGTGTTGATTTTTTGAAAATACCCATGTGGACAGATTATATTACCCAAGAATTTCATTTCAGGATAGGGACGATGGCATTAATTTGTTACAGAATGGGGAATTTGGGTCTGACAGGGTTGCAATCCTCTAGGGTTTTGATATTTTTCTTTCTTTATTCAAGTCATTATATTTTTGAATCCTATCTTGCCTTGCAGAGCTCTCGGGATGCCTTGGACAATGTTGAACAGAAGCAGTGATAGTGGGCACATCTAATCTTATTCCAAATCTTAAAAGGAAATGCTTTCACCTTTAAAAAGATTTTTTTTAAAAAAATCACGAATAGACGTTGAATTTTATCATTTTTTCTCTTGCATTAGACATGCATTTCTCTTGATGTGATATACTGCCTTGACAGATTTTCTTTTTTATCTATACATTCTGATTGCTCTTCTTTTCTTTTCTTTTTGATTACTTTTCTTTTTTTTTTTATTTTAGAAAGAGAATGAGAGCGTGAGCAGGGGAGAGGAGCAAAGGGAGGGAGGAGGGGAGAGAGAATCTTCGGCAGGTTCCGTGCTCAGCCAGAGCCCAGTGTGTGGTTCAGTCCCACAACCCTGGAATCACAACCTGAGCCGATATCAAGAGTCCTTGGCTCAACTACTGAGCCTCCCAGGCGCCCCTTGATGCTTTTCTAATAATAAACCCACTAGGAATTTCTGGGATAAACCCATCAAGACGCTGATGTATTATGCTTTTTTACATATTGTCATGCTCTCTCTGATTGCATTTTATGCAGGATTTCGCATGTCTGTTTGTGAGTGAGACAGGCCCATCATCTTCTCTGCTTACGTGGTCCTTGTCAATAAGCGCTGGCCATAACGTCGGGTCGGCAGGTGAGAGCACAGGCTCCAGGGACCCGGATTTATGAAGTACCCAGGACCTGCCGCCAGCCTGCACGCAGACACCGTGTGCGGGGCGCGCCCTCTGGCGGCCCTGTGTTGCAAGAGCCTGAGGAACCGGGCAGGGTGAGAGGAGCCCAGGTGGCTCCGAGGACCACGTGACACCAGGTGGTGCCAGGGCTGTGCAGGTTGCTGGTTTTCACTGCGCCTGATGGTGAGAGCAGCTCAGCTTCAGAGGCAGGGTGACCAGGACCCAGAGGGACACTAGGACCCAGCGCCCTGGAGGTGCACACAGCTTCTAAACCTTCCGAGCTGTAAAGTTCCTGAATCTTAATCTCTTTACCTGTAAAGTGGGGATAATCCATCCGCTCGTCAGGGAAATGGGAGGAGGTCGTCAAAGCACAGACTTCAGACTTTCTAGACAATATGGAAAGTGTCCTCTCCTGGCCCCAGCATTCTCATTTTCTTGTCTGTTACAAGCACTTGATAAATGGCAGCTCGGGAGAAGGGAATTCAGGATTGAGGATAATTGTCCAGCATGAGAGTCTGCATTAGGGAGGTCTGTGTGAAGGAAGCATATTTGCTCATTTATTAATTTTAGTTTATTATTTAATTATTGTTCGTTTGTTCACCAAAACTTTATGGACCCTGTGATGGGCAGAATAATGCCCCTAATCCACACCGTAATCCCTGGAGTTTTGATCACGTTAGGTTACGTAGGGAAAGGGAAATGAGGTTGATGGGGGCGGATGGTTGCTGATCAACTGGTCATAAGAGAGGAAGATGATCCTGCATTATCCGCGTGGGCCCAGTGTCCTTAACAGTGTACGAAGGAGCAGGAGAGTCAGAGATATAAGAATGCTGGCTCTGAGTATGGAGGAAGGAGCCTCTAGAAGCTGGAAATGGATTCTCCCTAGAGCTCTAGTAAGGAAGTCAATCTTGATAACACCTTGATTTTTAAAAATTTTTTGTTAACTTTTATTTATTTTTGAGACAGAGTGGAGTAGGCGAAGGGAAGAGAAAGAGGGAGACACAGAACCCAAAGCAGGCTCCAGGCTCCCAGCTGTCAACACAGAGCCTGACGCGGGTCTCGAGCCCACAGACTGCGAGATCATGACCTGAGCCGATGTCAGACGCCCAACCAACTGAGCCACCCAGGTGCCCCAAGATAACACCTGGATTTTTAACTCCATGAAGCTTGTGTTGGATTTCTGACCTACAGAGCTATAGGACAATGCGTCTGCATGGGTTTAAGGGACCAGGTTTGTGGTCATTTGTCACAGCAGCAGAGGGAAACTAATACAGCGCCTTCCATGCACAGTAGCAGACGCTGGGGGTTCTGGGAATTCACAGCGCTGTAACAAGGCAGTGTGAGGGCTGCCATGTTGAGAAACTCTGTGCCCTGGGACTAGGCGGGGGTTGGGAAAGGCTTTTCCAAGGACGTGGCACTTCATCCTCTATCTGAAGGTTATATCAAACAAAGCGAGAGTGGAAAAGTGTTTCAGGCAGGGAAACAGCTCGCTCGGAGGCCCAGGGGCAGGAGAGAGTACACAGAGCCTGAAGAGGCCCCGGCAGAGTGCACCGCCTGTCCCAGAAAGCATTTGCTTTGTATCTGAGGACAATAGGGCTAGATTTTGAAAGGGGCCAAATCGTGACCAGATCTGCCTTTTGGCCGCTGTAGGGTGGAGAGCGTACCCCTAGGCGGCTTCGGCTGAGGCCCACATCAGAGCAGGCGGTAACCCAGGCCAGACTGGTGCCACGGGGAAGAAGAGGGACAGACCGGAACTGACTGGAGAGAGATTCTGGAGGTGAGATCAACGGAACCTGGCCACTGACCAGATGGGGTGTGAGGGAGGAGAGTTTGAGAGGCCCCGCCCCTCCTCTTTCTGGCATGGACAAGTCAAGGGATGGCAATGCCATTTACTGGGATGGCACATAGGTGGAGAAGCAGGCCTGAGGTGTGCCTGCAGCGCACTCAAGCTGAGGTGACCGCTGGGGCGGGTAGATGCGCATCAGGAGTTGAGTGAAGGTCTGTTGAAGATTCAGGGTAGACTCTGGGTTGTTGCAGAGGGAAAACAAGGTTTCTTAATCTCAGCACTAGTGACATTTTGGGTAAAGCGGTTCTTCATTTTGACGTAGGCCTGGGGTGTTGTCCTCATCGGCAAGGTCAGAGCTGGGTCACCTGCTGACCCATGTTCCCATCCAGGGGAAGGGGAAGGTGAGCACAGGTGGGGCGGGGTTCAAGTGTGGTCCTCACGGCGTCCACACAATGTTCATCAAAGAGAACTGGGTCACATGGCCATGCCCCGTTGGCAGGGAGCCCGGGGAGTGTAGTCAAGGTGCGTGCCCAGGAGGCGGGCACGCAGACTTTGGCAGACAACCGCCAGCCTCCCCGCAGGCATCCTAAATGATGCAAGAGATGTGGATGGTGGCAGTTGGAAGACATTGCCGTAAAGGGATCAGAGCCTGTGCAGAAGCGCAGAGGGAGGTGGGAGCCCAACAAAGGACAGTGCGAGTGGTCCCGCTGGATGAGGCTGCCAGTGGGGAGGAAAGGACCTTGTCCTGAGGGCAGGGAAGGCATTTGGCCAGCCTCCTGACTTCCCACCCGGGCTCTTTCCTTTTTTTTTTTTTTTTTAATGTTTTATTTCTGAGAAAGAGAGGGAGCATGAGCAGGGGAGGGTCAGAGAGAGAGGGGGAGACACAGAATCTGAAACAGGCTTCAGGCTCTGAGCTAGGTGTCAGCACAGAGCCCGACGCGGGGCTCGAACCCACAAACTGCGAGATCATGCCCTGAGCCGAAGTCGGACGTTCAACCGACTGAGCCACCCAGGCGCCCCCAGGCTCCTTCCTTCCGAATGAAGTCACTCCCTCTTGTCCGTCTCCCACAGCTGGGACCTTGATACCCATTTCTGCCTCACCTTTAAGCTGTTTTCCTGATCTTCCCACTTTGCCAGGATGACCGGAAGCTCCTGGAGATCGCAGAGTCCTGATCACTGGCCCCTCAGCCCCGAATAGATATTCAGGACTCCAGTCACCTCTGCACACTCCCTAATCATTGTCCCTCGAGGCTACTAATCTCTCCCCTCAACCCCAACACAGTTCTGTACATTGACCTCCACGGGCTTTCCAAATACGGTCCAGACTCCCCTCTCACTGTCTTGCAGTTTCATCATTGCTGACCCCCATGCAGTCCCCAAAGGGGACCAACCCGGAGGCCCAGACCCCCGGCAAGGAGCCCGTCTCTGCCCTCCGGGCGTGAGCGCTGGTCTGGCTGGTGTGCACGGGCAAGCCCATCAGAAGAGGCCGTCAGCTGTGGTCAGTGGATGTGGAGGGGCCCACAACGTGTGTTGACAGGGAACGGCCACATGGCCCTGGCACCGTCACTGTCCTCACCGAGCCTTAGGTTTCCACTTTGCACAGTGGGAGTTTTGACCTCCCAGAGGTGCTGGGGGTGGGAGAGTGGGTGGGAGAGAACTGGGTGGGAGGGCTGCCAGACGCCCCTCCCCCACCACCTCCAAGCTCTGACTCTGGGGGCTTGCTTTCCAGGTCCCGAGTGTGACATCCGGGCGGAGGGATCCATCTGATGGCTGCCGGGCCGGCTCGGCCACTCACTTGTGGAGGAACTGATGGAAATGACAACTGGCGAATTGTGCCCAACAGGGGACATTTGATCCTGGCCCCTCACGCTTCCCGTGTTCTGCTGCCCACACGGCCCCAACGCAGGAGCTGGCCCCGAAGGCTCCTAGAGGGGGCAGTGCAGCCGGAAGCGGACATCCCCTGCCCGGCGGGCTTCATTCCTGGCTGCACACTCGAATTCCCCCGAGGAACGTAAAAAATACCTAGGGATCCGCGGACACCCGAGACCCACACAATCAGAGATTCAGGAGGTGGGGCCAGCAGCGAGGCTTTTTCAACCCTCCCATCCCCCCCACCCCGGAGGTGATTCCAGTGTGCAGCTGGGGTTCGGGTGCCCCGAGGCGGGTGGGAAAGAAGGTATCCAGAGCAGGAAAGGTGCGTCCTCAGCACGGGAAGCATCACGTAGGGGGGCTGCCCCCCTCCCCCAGTACGGGCCGCCCGTCCTCAGGAGGAGCCCTCGTGACCCGGGCCGCAGCTCAGCCCGGGGTTGTGCAGCGCCTTCCACATGAGCAGCATCTCGTAGGGCGCGAAGCGGTGCACGAGCAGCAGCTGGCGGTACAGGCAGGGGTCGAAGGAGGGGTGCCGGGCGCCGGGCAGCTGCACGCCGAAGGGCCGGACGCCCTCGTGGCCGCTGGGCGCCAGGCCCGCGCGCTTCAGACACATGCCCATGTAGGCGTCGTCGATAGGGAAGAGCGGGGTGTCGAGGGCGGCCGCGCGCAGGGCCCCGATCGTGTGGCTGGACAGCAGGAAGCCGCCGCCGCTGCAGTACACCGGGTAGGTCGACCCGGGGAAGAGCTGAGGCGGCACGAAGTACTTGCTCCGGCTGTCGCGTATGGGTCCCGTGCCGTCCATGAGCTGCCCGGCGAAGAGGTGGCTGTCGGGCGGCTGCGCCTCCAGGTAGCGGAGCACGTTGGCCGTGTGCACGAAGACGTCGTCGTCGCCGCTGAGCAGGAAGCGCACGCCCG
>NW_027530529.1:58836-152272 GCF_008692635.1 Crocuta crocuta | reverse complement strand
TACAGCAGGAAGTCCTGGATGCGCTCCGGAAGCTGCTCGAAGCCCTCCGTGGCGTTGACGGAGTCGTTGGCCACGCATGGGCTGAACGTCAACGGCTGCGCGGCCACAGGAGCAGCGGGGGCGGCCTCGGTGGATCCACCCCACGTGCTCTCCTGCTGGGACCTGGCGGCTTGGAGAAACCACAGGTGCAGGGCCAAGAAACTCACACCCACCAGAAAGAAGGTCAGAGTCTTAGGATTCATGGACCGGCGGCAGGGAAGCGCCATCTGCGGGGGAAACCGAGTGGGTGGTGAGCCAGGAGTCATCTTTGACTTCAGAAGGGCACCCTTGCCCCATCGCTCTCTCCCAGAACACGCCCCTTCTCGACTTTGCTGCTCCAGGGTTAAGGAGAAACCACAATTTAAGATTCCACCAAAGCATCGCCCATCTCACACGGTCTGGAGTGTTCCAGCTTTTGGAATCTCATTGTCTTCTGACCGCCCGTTCCCCCCCCCTCCCCAATCCACCCAGGCAAAGTGTCCTCACGTCAAAGTCAAAATCAAAGTCTTCATCTTCCCGTGAATTAATATCCTGCTTTTCTACCTCAGTAAATGGCATCACCTTCCACCTCGTTACTCCAACCAGAGGCCCCGACTCTCGCCACGCTCAACTCCTATCCAGACTCAATACCCTGGAATTCCTGGATCCGTATCTCTCCGCCCTTATTCCCTCCTCAGTCCCTGTCCGCCCTGACCCTCTCTGATTTATTTCCTCCTTTGCCACCCTAGTCAAGGAAGCCTGAGGTGATAGCACTGGACTCAGACCCAAAACGTTCTGGCATCACCACTTAATGTATCCTCTTGAGCACATCGCTTCAGATATCTAGGGCTGAGTGTTCTCTGTAAGAAAGAGTCGATTCCAACTTTGCAGGGTTGTTGGGAGCATTAAATGACCGTAAAGTGGCCAGTCAACGACATTACATCCTCTTTGGCATCCTCTGACCCCACTCCGTGTGTGTGTGTGTGTGTGTGTGTGTGTGTGTGTGTGTGTGTGTGTGTTTGCGGGTATTATTTTCTGTTCCCTGAATATGCCAGGTCAGGCCCTCTTTTCTGTGTATCTAACTCCCCCCGCCTGCCCAGGGGCACCTCAAGCCCTGCTTTCATGAAGAATCCCCGAGACAAATTCCAGATCACAGTAGACTTTCTTGTGTTTCCTCCCTGCTAAATCCGGTCACACCGGCTCCTGTCCTTGAAACACACTCATCTCTTGTTTCAGAGATGCCACTCTCTCCTGGCTTTCCTTCTCCTCCTTTAGCCACGTCTCTCAATTCCCTTTGGTCATTTCCTCCTCCTTCCTCCTCTAATAGTGGGAGGTCCCCAGGGCTCTGTCCTAGACATCTCCTTCGTTGTAGGACCTCCAAGCTCCAGTGCCATTTGTCCGATCAGCCACCTATTACCTAGAGACTCGATGTGGCGGTCCACGGCCACCCCAGGTGCAACCTCAGCTGTCATCTTCGTCCCCAGGATTCTTCCAGAGTGCCACCACCCACTGTGGCTTTTGGTCAAGCCCCAAACCGTGCCTGGCTCCTTCCTTTTCTTCATCCCTCCACCGGAGCCTGTTTGATTTTAACCCCTACATGTTTCATCTGCCTGTCCTCTTCCATTCCCACTATCAACAGGCTAACCCAAAGTAGCATCTGCTGCTCAGATGACGTAGCCTCCACACACTTCCTTGCTCTCAGCAGCTCCTTCCTCCAAAGGAGCTGGGGTACCTGTGTACATGCAGATTTCATGCCACTCCCCATGCTCTTTGCTTCAGCTTTCTACTATCAGCCACCTGCCCTGGCCATGAGCCAAGTCACTGCCTTAGACTGCCAAGCTCTTTCTACCTCCTTCTACTGTGGAGCTCGCCTGCCTGGATGGACCCCCTCTCCCTCCTTTGCCTACTTAATGCCCGCTCAGCCCCCTCAGCCTCTAGGTCCACTGAATAGGTATATCCTTGACTAGGATTTAATGTAGCTCAAAGGAGACCAGAACATTATTTGTTTTAAAGTGTATCTTCTTTTGGGGCGCCTGGGTGGTCCAGTGAGTTGGGCATCCGACTCTTGATGTCAGCTCAGGTCATGATCTCGCGGTTGTGAGATCGAGCCCCTCTCCCCCACTTGCTCTCTCTGCCTCTCTCTAAAATAAAATTAAAAAAACATGAGGGGCACCTGGGTGACTCAGTCGGTTAAGCATCCGGCTTCGGCTCAGGTCATGATCTCGCGGTTCGTGGGTTCGAGCCCCACATCGGGTTCTGTGCTGGCAGCTCAGAACCTGGAGCCTGTTTCAGATTCTGTCTCCCTCTCTCTCTGCCCCCTCCCCAGTTCATGTTCTGTCTCTCTCTGTCTCAAAAATAAACTATAAAAATTTAAATAAATAAATAAATAAATAAAACATGAAAGTGTATCTTGCTTCCTAGTCTGTAAGCATCTTGAGGGCAGGCAGGCCATCTGTGTGGCTCACCACCAGTACCCGCACAGGGTGAGAGGGCAGATAATGTAGTGGTGGAAAACGCTGCTTGCCCAGGTTTAAATACTGCTTCTGCTAGTTTCTTTCTTTCTATTTAAAAAAGTTTTTTTAATGTTTATTTTAATTTTGTGAGAGACAGAGACAGAGCATGAGCAGGGGAGGGGCAGAAAGAGAGGGAGACACAGAATCAGAAGCAGGCTCCAGGTTCTGAGCTGTCAGCACAGAGCCAGGCGCAGGGCTTGAACTCAAGAACCATGAGATCATGACCTGAGCCAAAGTCGGACACTTAACTGGTTGAGCCAGCCAAGCACCCCTGCCCCTGTTAGTTTCTAACCCCATGTTCTAAGCAAGTTGATTTAAGCTTTCTAATATCTACCTCCTAACAGTCACTGTGATGTGACGATTAAATGGTAATGTGTGTAAAGGATTTAATGTGCTACTTGGTACATAGCAGGTATTCAGCAAACGTTATCTGTTAGGATTATCAGAAGTGCCAATAAATCTTTGTTGAACGACTACTTTGCTAAAGCAGGTGCTTGATAAATATTTTCAGATTGAGTCCTCTGCACATAGCAGATGTGACTGTATTGAATTGTGCTCTAGGATTTGTGTCTTATAATCATGCTCCGTGTCGAGTGCAAGATGGGCACAAAGCAGGTGTTCAGTAAAATAATGGCTGTACCAATACTACCCAAAAAAGTGAAAGAACCCTGCAAGTGTTGGTATCGTCACTGAGTCCCATTAGAAATACTAGAGGTAGGATCCTGTGTGTCCTCCTGTGTTCCTGCTTCCGCGTTTTGATGCACCAAGGCAGGAGAGGCAGCAAAATGGCCCAAGTCTATCTTATCATCGCTATACACTCAGTGGTGTGTCCTGTGCCTGGTATATTTGCGGCAGGCAACACTTTTTTTTTTTTTTCAATGGATGAAAGAATAAAAGAATGAATGAGAATAGAATTTCAAGTACCACCTCCTGCAGGAAACCTGTTACGACCAGCGCAGTGACGCGTGTGTCATTGTTATCATAGCTGCCAAGTAGCAACGTTGATAAAAGAGGACACGCCTGCCACTCAGGTTTCCCTTCAGAATCTCAGGTTCCTCATTTGTGGGAAGTAGGCAAGTTATTGATCTCGGTGCCTCAGAGGATGACATGAATTGATATGTACAAGGTACTTTGACTCATGAATGGCATGCTGTGAATGGGAACTGCAGTACTATTAGCAATGAAGTAACACAAGAATGTTTATTGAGCAGAGTGGGATTATCTGAAGTTCCTTTGTGACCTTCTCACTGCAATTCTTTCTGTTTATTGCTCTATATGTATGTTTGCTCTCCTTTGCAAGGCTATTCACGCTGCCTGGGAGTCTCTTATTTTCCTAGGAACAGAAAAAGTTCCTGTTGATTATTCCGTCCTCTGGTTTGATGCCGAGATGGCTGAATGCAACACGGACTCCTGGGCCATCCACCAGCCCCCTTCACCTTGAGGTATTCCTGGGGACGATGCGCACAGGCATGTGACAGGCTTTCAGACATGGCGCCCTGACTCAGAAGCTTTGTCCTGGTTCCTTTCCCTCCTCCTGCCTCCCTCTGGCTCTTGCTTCACCCTCTAAGAGGAGGGGTGTGAGGAGGGGGAGAGAACGCACCTCCTTGCCGATGGGAAGCAGCCCAAGCCCCCGTCTTACCTCGAGTATCTGAGAGAGAAGGAACAGACAGGAGCTGTCCCCACACTGGGACTTACCTTTAACCCCCTTCTTCCACATGCGGAGGCCCAACTCCCAGGACTGTGGCTCAGTTCAGTATTCTTGAATCTGACCAATCCATGACTTCCTCCTCCTCCTTGGAGGGAGGATGAAGTGGGGGACAGCTCTAAGCTTCCTCCCTTCGCTGGCTGCTTACCCTTTGCAGTGAAGGTGAATGCCATCTCTTCTGGTTTTCTTGACTCCACCCACGGCTGTCTTGTATGCTTCGGCAAATACCGGACTCAGATACCATAAGGCTGTATTGTAATGATCACCTTTCCCTGCTGGACTGAGAGCGACCCCAGGGCCTGGGACCTGTCCTGTTAACATAGGAGATGCTCTAAAGTCGTTGTTGAGTAAATTGTATGTAGAATATTCATATGGTCATATTTCTTTTTTTTTTTTTTTTTAAATATTTTTATTTATTTCTAGACGAGAGAGAGAGACAGCGTGAGCAGGGGAGGGTCAGAGAGAGAGGGAGTCACAGACTGAAACAGGCTCCAGGCTCTGAGCTGGCAGTCAGCACAGAGCCCGACGCGGGGCTCGAACCCACGAACCGCGAGATCGTGACCTAAGCGAAAGTCGGACGCTTAACCGACTAAGCCACCCAGGCACCCCCATACGGGCATATTTCTAAGCACATGTATGATATCTGTACTTACTGAATTTGGCAAATCATCAAGGGCTCCATCCCATTATCACTGTGAGTGGTCAGGAGATAGGTGACTCAGCCTCAGCCTTGGTCCTCAAGAGCTCACCATCTCTTGGGAGAGCCAGATATTAAGTGATTATAAAGGGGGGTGATGCATACAAAAACACAGAGAGGAACTTGGAGAAGGGAACTGAGTGAGCCAAGGAAGAGCTCACATTAGAACTGGATTATATCAGTGATCTATTGCTGCACAGCAAACCATCCCCAAACTTTTTTATTAAAAACATTTTTTTAACATTTATTTATTTTTGAGAGACAGAGTGAGACAGAGCACGAGGGGTGGAGGGGCAGAGAGAGTGGAGGGGGAGGGAGGACAAAATTTAAAGCAGCCTTCATGCTCTGAGCCATCAGCACAGAGCCTGATGCAGGACTCGAACTCATGGACTGTGAGATCATGGCCTGAGCCGAAGTTGGATGTTTAACCGACTGAGCCACCCAGGTGTCCCTAAACCATCCCCAAACTTAGCTTGAAACAACCAGCATTTGTTATTTTTCAGGATTCTGTGGGTCTCCTGGAAGGCTCTTGTGCAGGACCGGCCTGGACTCTCTCACGTGGCTCTATTCACTTAACGGGTAAGCTGGGGGCTGTGCTCACCTGGGACAGCTGGGCCTCACTCTCGTTGTGCTCTCTCACCCTGGGCTGCCTCACAGCGCGGTGGTCTCAGCGTTCCAAGATGGTGAAGGCAGAGGCGACAAGGCCTTGGAGGCCTGGCCTTCAGAACGTGCATCATGTCACTTCCACCACATTCTGTCGGTCAAGGCAAATCACAAGACCAGCCCACGTACAAGGGATGAGGAGGGGCTCCAAAACTTTATGGCCACATTTAAGCCACCACATGGGTTTTGAGATGGAAACTTTTCCCAGCAGACACCCTGAGGTGAGGGACAGAAGTGGGAACAAACAGCCCTGGGAAACATTCCAGGTGTAATGTGTTTGGAGGGGTAAATATTGAGAGTTGAAGACACAGAGATAGACGTGCCTTGAGAAGGGTTTGAATGCCATACCTGGCGTTTTGACTTGGCCCTTTGAATGTTTTGGCAAGTCTCTGTTTTCAAGAGTCCACTGTAGCAGCCCATATGGTGGTACGGGTGCTGGAGAGCAAGGCTGGGGGCGGGGACCCCGGAGGCAGACGGTGGTCCCCGGGACAGCGGGGTGCAGTCCTGCCTAGGCTGGGCAGGGATGTCAGGATGGCAGGCTGATGTCTTCGTAGATTGGTGCTTTATGGACATTCTGTGAGAGTGCTCACCTCTCAGGCTCCGTGTCCTTCTTGCTAATTTAGAAGGGCCTGGGGCGGGGGTCGGGGGGGGGCGCGGAGGAGGGGCNGAGGAGTGGCTGGATGAGAGAAGGGAGAGGGGAGAACGATGAAAAGGAAGTGAGTGGTGGCAGGAAGGTGGGGGCCCGGTAGGTTTGGGTGGGGATGGTGAGAGGAGGCTGGAGGACTAGGAAGCCCAGACTCCCTGGAAAGTTGCTGGCAGGTGAAATCTGAAAGATGATGGGAGCACCAATTAAATCTGGGGCTCACGAGGCCAAGAGTAGAGCCCCAGGGAGGGACCGACCGTATTTCTCCCCACACCGAGCAGCTCCTGTCCCACTCGTGGCCAAGGGTCCGAGGCCTGGCACGGAGCAGTCACCCAGGTGAGCAGAATGACATAATTAACTCATTTTCTTCAAGCCCCACAAAAGGCATCTTTTCTCCTTAGCAGAAATGCCTGTGGGGAAAGTTTAGGGATGAGTTAGTATGGGGAGAAACGTTAAATGGGGGTGGGGGGGCAGGTTTATTGGAGTAAAATGACCAGACTTTAGGATAGGCAACTATGACCCCTCTAAGAAGGCTCTGGAATGGCCAAAGAGGAGCCTAGTGAGATGTATCTAGTGTTTGTGTGTGGCAGGGTGGCTTCAGAAAGGTGTGTGCTGTTCAGAGATAGAATTAAAACAGCCTGGGCGCCTGGGTGGCTCAGTCAGTCAAGTGTCCAACTTCGACTCAGGTCACGATCTCGAGGTCTGTGGCTTGGAGCCCGGCGTCGGGCTCTGTGCTGATGGCTCAGAGCCTGGAGCCTGCTTCGGATTCTGTGTCTCCCTCTCTCTCTGCCCCTCCTCACACTCTGTCTTTCTCTCTCTCTCAAAAATAAATAAAGATCAAAAAAATTTTTTTAAATAATTAAAACAGCTAACTCCCAGCCCTCTTCTACAACAAAGGGAGGGTGTTTTAATCCCAGGTCAGAAATCTCAGCCCAGTGCTTCCTGGGCCACACCCTAGCCTGAAAAGCCGGGGTGGGATAAGGCAGAGGAATCTGTCCCCACCTCCAAGACAAACAGGTTCTGTGAGCGCAGGCTGGTACCTGACAACCAGGAAGGGGAGGGAAGCTTGATGGCCCCTTGTTCCTGGGCAAACTGGTCGTGGGAAGGGATCCAGAAGGGAGGTTGACTCCTTAAGGTTGTCCACACGTTTGGAGGTACCCCTGGCAGGCCAGGCCAGGCATTCTTACAAGGATCCTATTCAGAAAACCCATTATAATTAGACTCAGACTAGACCATGGTGCGACTCTTCCGACAATCCTGCATTTTACAGCTGTAAAATCCAATATTGAAAGTTAAGTGACCTGCCCACGGGCAGATGCCCTTCCTTTTCAGTTGGGGCCCAGGATCCCACACCAGGACTTTAGACACCAACAAGGACATGAACTATGTAACTGCCCCGTCAGGACTAATGGCAGTGGGCCTCCCTGGGAGCCTGCTGCCTCAGGGGTGTTGGGTCAAGGCTACTGCCATCCACCCCATGTGCCCCAGCCGCACCAGCCCGGCCTCTGGCACCCACAAACCCCGAGGAACCAGAACTTGGGCTCTCGCACCCAGATTCCTTTCCAGACTTACTTGATAAACTCACCCCAATTCTGCCGCTTCCCATATAACTCAGTTATATTTGATTCTCCGTCCCTGTCCCTAGTGCTGCTCTTCACCATTACCTCCCGTCGGGACTACCGCGTTCTCTCTCTGGCATCCCTGGCCCACACTGGCTCCCTTGAAGTCCATTCTCCACCCTTCCAGGTGCTTTCCAAATTCAGGTTCTCAGCGCAGCTTTGAAAGCCCTGTGTGTGACTTGATTCCTGCTCACCTCTCCAGGCACTCCCGTCTTGCTCCTTGCTGTAACCAGCCTGTCTTTCCTTTCCTAACTCCTCTCACCCTGCGGTTCTTAACATAATGTTCCTTTCTCTAGTTCCCTAGCGCACATTCTCAAAGCAATCTGTTCCCTCCCTCCAGGACACTCTGGGGCAAAGGAGTGTAGGTGCCCAGGGCAGGATTTATTCTCCACAGGACCGAACATGGACACAGCGTTTCAAGGTTTGTGGAGTGGACGGCACAGTGCCGTATGGTTCCCACGCGGCATGGTTCCAGAAATGAGACCTCTTTCTTTCTCTTTTTATGCTTTCTCCACATTTGAGAATCAGCCCTATTTTGGGACTAGGCTGCCCTAACAGGTGAGACAGACCCTGCTCTCTTCAGCACCTAGGTAGCCCTATCCTGTATTCCAGTCTGAGGCTGAATCACGAGAAAAAGCTGGGAAAAAACAAAGCAAGAGAAACAAACTCACCCCAGGCATGCTAGAGCTAAGCCTAGTCACTCAGCTCAATAAAAAGTCACTCAGGGGGGTGCCTGCGTGGCTCAGTCGGTTGAGCATCCTACTTCAGGTCAGGTCATGATCTCACAGTTTGTGGGTTCGAGCCCCACATCAGGCTCTGTGCTGATGGCTCAGTCTGTCTCAGATTCTGTGTCTCCCTCTCTCTCTGCCCCTTCCCCACTCATTCTCTGTCTCTCAAAATTGAATAAATGCTAAAAAATTTTTTTTAAAAAGTCACTCAGGGGTGCCTGGGTGGCTCAGTTGGTTGGGCATCTGACTTTGGCTCAGGTCATGATCTCACGGCTTAGGAGTTCAAGCCCCGAGTAGGGTAGGGCTCTGTGCTGACAGCTCAGAGCCTGGGGCCTGCTTTGGATTCTGTGTCCCTCTCTTGCTCTGCCCCCCTCCCCCACTCATTCCCTCTGTCTCAAGAATAAATAAACATTAAAAACATGTTTTTAAAAAAGTCACTCAAATGGTGAATGCCTGTGTGTAGAGGTAGGGTGGCTGTAGAAAGGTATGTACTGGGGTACCTGGGTTGCTCAGTCAGTTAATCTTGGGATTTTTGATTTCAGCTCAGGTCATGATCCTCAGGTTGTGGGATCAAGNGCGTGAGCAGGGGAGGGTCAGAGAGAGAGGGAGTCACACTCTGAAACAGGCTCCAGGCTCTGAGCTGGCAGTCAGCACAGAGCCCGACGCGGGGCTCGAACCCACGAACCGCGAGATCGTGACCTAAGCGAAAGTCGGACGCTTAACCGACTAAGCCACCCAGGCACCCCCATACGGGCATATTTCTAAGCACATGTATGATATCTGTACTTACTGAATTTGGCAAATCATCAAGGGCTCCATCCCATTATCACTGTGAGTGGTCAGGAGATAGGTGACTCAGCCTCAGCCTTGGTCCTCAAGAGCTCACCATCTCTTGGGAGAGCCAGATATTAAGTGATTATAAAGGGGGGTGATGCATACAAAAACACAGAGAGGAACTTGGAGAAGGGAACTGAGTGAGCCAAGGAAGAGCTCACATTAGAACTGGATTATATCAGTGATCTATTGCTGCACAGCAAACCATCCCCAAACTTTTTTATTAAAAACATTTTTTTAACATTTATTTATTTTTGAGAGACAGAGTGAGACAGAGCACGAGTGGTGGAGGGTCAGAGAGAGTGGAGGGGGAGGGAGGACAAAATTTAAAGCAGCCTTCAGGCTCTGAGCCATCAGCACAGAGCCTGATGCAGGGCTCGAACTCATGGACTGTGAGATCATGGCCTGAGCCGAAGTTGGATGTTTAACCGACTGAGCCACCCAGGTGTCCCTAAACCATCCCCAAACTTAGCTTGAAACAACCAGCATTTGTTATTTTTCAGGATTCTGTGGGTCTCCTGGAAGGCTCTTGTGCAGGACCGGCCTGGACTCTCTCACGTGGCTCTATTCACTTAACGGGTAAGCTGGGGGCTGTGCTCACCTGGGACAGCTGGGCCTCACTCTCGTTGTGCTCTCTCACCCTGGGCTGCCTCACAGCGCGGTGGTCTCAGCGTTCCAAGATGGTGAAGGCAGAGGCGACAAGGCCTTGGAGGCCTGGCCTTCAGAACGTGCATCATGTCACTTCCACCACATTCTGTCGGTCAAGGCAAATCACAAGACCAGCCCACGTACAAGGGATGAGGAGGGGCTCCAAAACTTTATGGCCACATTTAAGCCACCACATGGGTTTTGAGATGGAAACTTTTCCCAGCAGACACCCTGAGGTGAGGGACAGAAGTGGGAACAAACAGCCCTGGGAAACATTCCAGGTGTAATGTGTTTGGAGGGGTAAATATTGAGAGTTGAAGACACAGAGATAGACGTGCCTTGAGAAGGGTTTGAATGCCATACCTGGCGTTTTGACTTGGCCCTTTGAATGTTTTGGCAAGTCTCTGTTTTCAAGAGTCCACTGTAGCAGCCCATNGAGCGGGGAGGAGTGGCTGGATGAGAGAAGGGAGAGGGGAGAACGATGAAAAGGAAGTGAGTGGTGGCAGGAAGGTGGGGGCCCGGTAGGTTTGGGTGGGGATGGTGAGAGGAGGCTGGAGGACTAGGAAGCCCAGACTCCCTGGAAAGTTGCTGGCAGGTGAAATCTGAAAGATGATGGGAGCACCAATTAAATCTGGGGCTCACGAGGCCAAGAGTAGAGCCCCAGGGAGGGACCGACCGTATTTCTCCCCACACCGAGCAGCTCCTGTCCCACTCGTGGCCAAGGGTCCGAGGCCTGGCACGGAGCAGTCACCCAGGTGAGCAGAATGACATAATTAACTCATTTTCTTCAAGCCCCACAAAAGGCATCTTTTCTCCTTAGCAGAAATGCCTGTGGGGAAAGTTTAGGGATGAGTTAGTATGGGGAGAAACGTTAAATGGGGGTGGGGGGGCAGGTTTATTGGAGTAAAATGACCAGACTTTAGGATAGGCAACTATGACCCCTCTAAGAAGGCTCTGGAATGGCCAAAGAGGAGCCTAGTGAGATGTATCTAGTGTTTGTGTGTGGCAGGGTGGCTTCAGAAAGGTGTGTGCTGTTCAGAGATAGAATTAAAACAGCCTGGGCGCCTGGGTGGCTCAGTCAGTCAAGTGTCCAACTTCGACTCAGGTCACGATCTCGAGGTCTGTGGCTTGGAGCCCGGCGTCGGGCTCTGTGCTGATGGCTCAGAGCCTGGAGCCTGCTTCGGATTCTGTGTCTCCCTCTCTCTCTGCCCCTCCTCACACTCTGTCTTTCTCTCTCTCTCAAAAATAAATAAAGATCAAAAAAATTTTTTTAAATAATTAAAACAGCTAACTCCCAGCCCTCTTCTACAACAAAGGGAGGGTGTTTTAATCCCAGGTCAGAAATCTCAGCCCAGTGCTTCCTGGGCCACACCCTAGCCTGAAAAGCCGGGGTGGGATAAGGCAGAGGAATCTGTCCCCACCTCCAAGACAAACAGGTTCTGTGAGCGCAGGCTGGTACCTGACAACCAGGAAGGGGAGGGAAGCTTGATGGCCCCTTGTTCCTGGGCAAACTGGTCGTGGGAAGGGATCCAGAAGGGAGGTTGACTCCTTAAGGTTGTCCACACGTTTGGAGGTACCCCTGGCAGGCCAGGCCAGGCATTCTTACAAGGATCCTATTCAGAAAACCCATTATAATTAGACTCAGACTAGACCATGGTGCGACTCTTCCGACAATCCTGCATTTTACAGCTGTAAAATCCAATATTGAAAGTTAAGTGACCTGCCCACGGGCAGATGCCCTTCCTTTTCAGTTGGGGCCCAGGATCCCACACCAGGACTTTAGACACCAACAAGGACATGAACTATGTAACTGCCCCGTCAGGACTAATGGCAGTGGGCCTCCCTGGGAGCCTGCTGCCTCAGGGGTGTTGGGTCAAGGCTACTGCCATCCACCCCATGTGCCCCAGCCGCACCAGCCCGGCCTCTGGCACCCACAAACCCCGAGGAACCAGAACTTGGGCTCTCGCACCCAGATTCCTTTCCAGACTTACTTGATAAACTCACCCCAATTCTGCCGCTTCCCATATAACTCAGTTATATTTGATTCTCCGTCCCTGTCCCTAGTGCTGCTCTTCACCATTACCTCCCGTCGGGACTACCGCGTTCTCTCTCTGGCATCCCTGGCCCACACTGGCTCCCTTGAAGTCCATTCTCCACCCTTCCAGGTGCTTTCCAAATTCAGGTTCTCAGCGCAGCTTTGAAAGCCCTGTGTGTGACTTGATTCCTGCTCACCTCTCCAGGCACTCCCGTCTTGCTCCTTGCTGTAACCAGCCTGTCTTTCCTTTCCTAACTCCTCTCACCCTGCGGTTCTTAACATAATGTTCCTTTCTCTAGTTCCCTAGCGCACATTCTCAAAGCAATCTGTTCCCTCCCTCCAGGACACTCTGGGGCAAAGGAGTGTAGGTGCCCAGGGCAGGATTTATTCTCCACAGGACCGAACATGGACACAGCGTTTCAAGGTTTGTGGAGTGGACGGCACAGTGCCGTATGGTTCCCACGCGGCATGGTTCCAGAAATGAGACCTCTTTCTTTCTCTTTTTATGCTTTCTCCACATTTGAGAATCAGCCCTATTTTGGGACTAGGCTGCCCTAACAGGTGAGACAGACCCTGCTCTCTTCAGCACCTAGGTAGCCCTATCCTGTATTCCAGTCTGAGGCTGAATCACGAGAAAAAGCTGGGAAAAAACAAAGCAAGAGAAACAAACTCACCCCAGGCATGCTAGAGCTAAGCCTAGTCACTCAGCTCAATAAAAAGTCACTCAGGGGGGTGCCTGCGTGGCTCAGTCGGTTGAGCATCCTACTTCAGGTCAGGTCATGATCTCACAGTTTGTGGGTTCGAGCCCCACATCAGGCTCTGTGCTGATGGCTCAGTCTGTCTCAGATTCTGTGTCTCCCTCTCTCTCTGCCCCTTCCCCACTCATTCTCTGTCTCTCAAAATTGAATAAATGCTAAAAAATTTTTTTTAAAAAGTCACTCAGGGGTGCCTGGGTGGCTCAGTTGGTTGGGCATCTGACTTTGGCTCAGGTCATGATCTCACGGCTTAGGAGTTCAAGCCCCGAGTAGGGTAGGGCTCTGTGCTGACAGCTCAGAGCCTGGGGCCTGCTTTGGATTCTGTGTCCCTCTCTTGCTCTGCCCCCCTCCCCCACTCATTCCCTCTGTCTCAAGAATAAATAAACATTAAAAACATGTTTTTAAAAAAGTCACTCAAATGGTGAATGCCTGTGTGTAGAGGTAGGGTGGGTGTAGAAAGGTATGTACTGGGGTACCTGGGTTGCTCAGTCAGTTAATCTTGGGATTTTTGATTTCAGCTCAGGTCATGATCCTCAGGTTGTGGGATCAAGCCCTACTCAAGATTCTCTCTCTCCCCCACTGCCCCACACCCCCTGCTCGCTCTCTAAAATTAAAAAAAAAAAAGGCGTGTACCATTCTGAGGTAGAATAAAAGCAATCCCAACCCCTTTCCAGGCACCCCTTTTACAAAGCAGGGTCCCGGTCACTTTGTATTTGTGTTCCTTTGCATCCTTGTTGATTCAGGTAAGGCTGTCCCTTCTCATCTGACACATGAGGGAGGAACTAGTTGGAGAATCTACCAGATGGTCAGCAGTGATTCAAACTACTCATTCCAGCAAGTTTGGATAGGAAAACTAATATTTGAACAGCTATTGTTCGTAATACTAAGCAGATGTAGGAAATTCTGGTTATGTTTTACATCTTGCAGATGGCATGTCAGTCATTGCCAAGGACAGAAACCACACACCTACAATGGCTCATGCAATATGTTATTTTCTGTTTCTGATCTGTTCCCCTTTGTGTGAAGTTGGAAGGTTCATGTGTTTACTCTAGAGCTCCTAAAGTTGAGAATGCTGTGCGTTAATAGATCATAAGTGTTTTATTGAAAAGTCACTAACTTTTGCTTTGCAAATTACCCCTGCTTGGAGGAGAAAGGTACTGCAATATAGTTCAAAACTAATGATAAAGAAAATCCTTCCTGTGAACAGTTTTGCTGCTAGCCTAGCCCTTCACCTAGAAATCAGGAAAAGGTGTCCCAGGATAGAATCCTATCAAGGCACATACCTTGACAAACTGAGCACAGGTTAGATATCAGCTTCCACTAACTCCCCTCCTTTAACTGCATGCCTTGTGCAGTGCACAAACTGTACAACTAAACATGGAAGCCCTACCTTTATATAAATGTATAGATTAGTTTGAACCAGGGATAAAACATTACCAGAAGTCTTATTCAAAACAGCATCATTTTTAATATTTTCACCTATAGAGAGGTAATGAAATATAGCCTAGATTATAGCAGATTAGATAAAAATACATAATTCTACTATCTTCTAAAAGAATGATTGTGGCACCAGCAAATCAAATGGAAAAAGTGAATAAGCAGATCGGAGATCGCCTGAAAATGGTTAGTTCCTTGTATAGATTCAGTACAACCTATGTTTATTAAACTGCTAGTGGAACAGACACCTGCACCAGAATGAAACTAGGAACCTTTACATTGGCTTGAACAGTTTATCTGTTGGACACGTTAATGACTCAGAAATATTACAAGTATGGAAATGATGGACACTAAACAATGCCCGATCAGTACATTAAACAGAAATTGACAATACCCATTAAAATAGACTCACACGTTAATTCCTAGTAAATAATTTAGCTCTAAAAAGCAAAAAAGAAACAAGGACTAATTGTGGAAGGGCTTTGAACTTTTCCTTTTAGAAAAAAAAAACAGTACTCATGACTATGATGGCTTACTAGGTCCTTGACAACTGCCACATGACACATTTTATATGGCATGAAGAAGAATGGCCAAAAGATCTCAACTTTTTGGAAGTCAGCTTAAAACCGGAATGCACCTAGCATCGTTGGATTTTCCAGTATGGAATGGAATTTCCTTCATAATGAAAACAAAATCATGTAATTTTTTTTTCAAAGTTTTAGGCACTTTGCAGCAGGCTATTGACAATCTAGTAAAACTGATATGAAGAAGTAACTTTATAGTGTAAATGTTTAAACACAAATGCTATTACTACATTCAACAAAGACGTGAGAGAGGTCTTAAGTGTAGGAAGTATTTTCATGCTGACAAATATGCCAGTCATTTTGCAGGGAAGTGTGGTGGGAAGTACTAAGTATTATACTGTATTTCCATTACGGAGTTTGTTTGCTGGAGGTCTAAAGAGGCGGCAAACTGCCAGAACCAGATCGCGAATATGTGAGGCATTGCAGGCCACATACATCTCTGGTGCATATTCTTTTTCTTTTTGTATGTTTAAATAACACTGTTAAAATGTAAAAATCATTCTTACCTCGCAGGCCCCACATCAGCAGACTGGGCTGGTCTGTGGGCTGTAGTTTGCCAACCCCTGGTCTAGAGCAATAAGGTCTCATAAAACACTTTCTTTTAGGTGCAGATGATCTCAGAGTGAATATCTGTAGTGAACCATATTTATGTGCTTCAAGATTTCTCTCATAAATGGACTCTGCTACAACCTTAGTTACTTCTGCAAACTCAACGTAAAAGCAATGTCCTGCAGATTTGACATTGCCAGAAGTTTCAAATAAAGCTTCTTTTATGATAATTTTGTGAATATTTAAATTGCCAGGGACAAAATCTAGTTCAAGTTTCAACGTTGTATTCTTTAAAGCCATGAAGCAGGTCTTGTTAAGAAGGGTTGAAAAGGAACTGCGAGGAAAGTGTGACCCGTGGTTGGTGCAGTAACACGGACAGCTGCTGGCTGGGCTAAGTAGAGGGGGCCAATTTCAGGCCATCTGCAAGCCGGTGATAAAATTTTTTGTTTTTAGGGTTTTCTAGTAGGAACTATTCTTGTGGTCCTTTTCTGCCCATCAAAACAAGCAGTAATTTGCTGGATTTAATGATAAATGAAGGCCTTGTGAAACAATACTGGCTATGTAAAGTGAATTAAAATGGGGTAGGCAGTGCTTACTTGCAAACGGCCAAGTGTGCGTCCGCAACTGCATAAACCCCGGAGCTAACAGTACTGCTTCAATTCCTCAGCAATCAGTCTGTTCCTTAGTTGCTCTAATTGCCTGTGGAGGAAAGAACTGTTGCTTGATGGAACTGGCTATCCCTTACATTTTTCCACTTTCCCCTCAAGAGTGTCAAGGTTTTATTATCCAGCATCAAAGTTTATGCTCCCAAGCCAGAGGTGTGTCTTCAGTTTGAATTTTAAGTGAAGCAGTTGTCTATTTCTGGGTCTAGGTCAGTTCCAAATAAAATGCCAAAACATTAATTACAAAACGTAAGTTTATCTACTTTTGACTTATTTTTACAGAAAGACAAAAGATATTTTGGGCCTGTTAATAAACATGGTCTTTCACCACATTAAGAAATGGTATGATAGGGTCACCTGAGTGGCTCAGTTGGTTGAGCATCTGACTCTTGTTTTTGGCTCAGGTCATGATCTCACAGTTCATGGGACTGAGCCCCAGGTCAGGCTCTGTGCTGAAGTGCAGAGCCTGCTTGGGATTCTCTTCCTCCCTCTCTCTGCCCCTCTCTTGCTCTCACTCTCAAAATAAATAAAAACTTAAAAAAAAAAAAGAAATTGCATTATAAAGAAGCATATACCTCTGGAAGCTGAAGTGCTACATTCATAAAAATGCTAACTTACAGAATGCTGATATGTGGCAGTTCACAACTATCGACTTCCTCATTTTCACTGGAAATTAAGGCTATTAAGGGCTAAGAATGTGAATCAATATATGTAAATATAAGTACTAGAAACAACAAAGAAGGGGAGCATCTCGTAAGCCCTGAAAGGTATGAAAGATGTGTTTTTGTTAAGTATAAAAAGGAAAGCAATTTTATCCTACAGTAGTTGCACACAGGTTGTTTAAAGGTTGTTCCAGAATAGGAAGAGGAAAGGACAAAACCCACATGGGCACAGAAAGCTGTAACGGATCTGTCTACAGAAGGGGACAGGGAGCGGAGGGGAGAGAAAAAGAAACAGAGGAATATCTTATTCACGTGAATAAACTGGCTGATTGAATGCATTTATATATATATATATAATTTTTTTTTTTTAAGAAATGAGCCCAATAGTATATAGATGCAAAATGAGAGGTTGAAATTCCGTCTCTATTAAAAGGACGAAGTTTCTTGGATTGTTGGAAATTTGTCAATGTCCTAGCTGTCCATGTCCTGGTAGAATGTGATTAGTCATACCTCCAGTTATCTTAAAATGAATGTCACAGAGATAACTACATTTCCTTGTCAACTGCATTATAAAGAACTCTCATCTAATCTTTAACCATGGCCATTTAAAGCCTTTAGTCACTCACAGATAGTGTTTTACAAAAGAAGACTGTCTCCTGGACCCACGGTAAAGAGTACAGTAGGTACTGTGGGGTACAGGCTTCTGATGTCATTGGTTAGAAATTTTAAAATCCTATCCCTGGACAAATGGTTTCTAGAACAAACAGAAAAGCTTGTGGATTCATAAAACCACTAATCCCAAATTAAGAAACACCTGAATTTACCACACGAGTCTGATAAAGAATGATTATGATTCTTCTATGACCTTTGCCCAGCATATTGCTGGTTCTTTAATGTTTTTCATTTTCTAGGTTTAAGAAACCCTTTCTCTGATATGACCTATAAAACACAGCAATTCAGTAGATTATGTCTTTATAAACAAAAATAAACATTTATCTTTTCTCCCTGCCTAATCTGCCCGGAATCTGGAAACTCTTACTGAATGTTATTTTCATGGCAGTATAGTTATTTGAATGTTCAGTAAGAATTTGGTCTCTTTATAACAAGACACAGTTTGAAACACTGGTTATATTAGGCTTTGCCCGGAATGTCATATTTGAGAATGGTGTGCATAGAATCAGAGATGATGCAGTTTTAAGAAACGACTTTCGGGGCACCTGGGTGGCTCAATCAGTTAAGCGCCAGACTTCGGGTTGGGTCATGATCTCACGGTTCGCAGGTTCGAGCCCCGTGTCGGGCTCTGTGCTGACAGCTAGCTCAGAGCCTGAAGCCTGCTTCAGATTCTGTGTGTGTCTCTCCCTCTGACCCTCCCCTGCTCACGCTGTCTCTCTCTCTCTCAGAGAGAGATAAATTATCTCTCAGAGAGAGATAAAAATAAATTCATTAATTTAATAAAAAAATTAAAAAAAAAAAAAAAAGAAATGACTTTAAGGAGCCAGTGCTTATAAAGCCTCCCTGAAAAACCTCCCTGGCTTACAGGCCTCACAGGTGAGTAAGGAAGGATACTTCCTGGCAGGCCCACAAAATTTAGGATATTTTGGGTATCTTGAGAGGAAGGAATTCACCCAAATCTGTAGTGAAGTCTGATGGTGAGTTCTCCTAGCCTTGAGGCTTTTATTTTTTTTTATGTTTGTTTTTGAGAGACAGAGCATGAGCAGGGGAGGGGCAGAGAGAGAGAGAGACACACACACAGCACCTGAAGCAGCTCTGAGCTGTCAGCACAGAGCCCTAAGTGGGGCTCAAACCCATGAACTGTGAGATCATAACCTCAGCAGAAACTGGATGCTTAACTGACTGAGCCAGCCAGGCACCCCTGGCCTTGAGGCTTTAAAAAGTCCAATCTGAGATCCCTAATAAAAGTTCCAGCAGAACAAACTTTAAAAGGCCTATGTTGTCAGTTACTATTCTTGCTACACTTACAATCAGGTCACATTTTATGAGACTAGACTTGCTGCAAACAAATACAGTCTTGCCTTGATTATCTTTGATAAAAATGGAGGTGATTTTAGGTTTCAGTGGAAAACTATGACCCACCACTGTAGATTATCAGATTCTAGTCCTGTTCATTCTCTTTGTGCCATTTTCACCTCTTTGTGAGCTGGATCCTGCCACCTTGTGTATTTTGTTAGTAAATAACTCTTCCAATTTTCTTCCACCCTCCTGACTCAGCACCAACAGGAACTAAAATTGCCCATTTCCTTAAGCCATGCAGGCTGAAGGGAACTTTAAAGGATTTAAAGGGAACAACAGTTTGGGTCGCTCAGAAGTTCACCAGAACATGGCCCTCTGAGCTCCTGAAATACCCAACTGTGAGACTTCCACTACCATCCTGACTACTATTGAAAGACACTTCGTGACCAACGTCTAGAAATCATTTTGACTGCCTGTCCTCTTGACTCAAGAAACTGAGTTTATAATCTGTCCAACTACTATTTTTTGTGTTTCCCTTTCTTTCTCCATGGATCTATGCCTTCTTTCCCTTTGCAGATCTCCTACCTCCCCACTTCTAACCTGAATCTTCTCTCCACAGCTACCATCTCAGCTTCTGGTCCTTAAAATGTTTTGGGAAGTCTTAGACCGGGGGGGGAGGGAAAAAGGAAGTTAGATGTGAGGGTGAGGGGAGACACACCACTTTGAGATGACAATTATTTTGAGCCTAAGACATTTGAGAATCAACAAATATAGGAAGAAGCTTATTTCCCCTAAACTCCCTTTATCTGCCTAAAAGCAGAACCTCCCCCAAAGAATCCAACTGTTATAAATCCTCTTGCTGGGACTTCTGGTATCAGAACTAAGCAGACACTGTCACAAAACTATCCTATCTCCCATCTATTCTCCTAAGGCCCCATTTATCCATTCTGAAAGTCACTTGTTTACGCCTCAGTGCCCTGTCTTTCCCTTCCCTCCCCTTATGAACAGGGTAGCTGAGCCCCAAATCCTGCCTCTAGCCACACCTTTCTCTGAACGCTCTGCATTATGTGAATAAAAATCTACATTCTTTCTTGCTGATCTCTCATTTGTCAGTTTAATTCACAGGCCCTCAACTACTGAATCTAAGAGGATAAAGGAGAGGTTTTTCCTCCACAACAGGTTACTGTGAAGTCCAGCAGCATGCTCACATGAACCTCAGCAAAACTGGCAACTTCTCATCTAGCAACTACAATTAGACATTTAAAAGTTTCCTTATTCTTAAAGAAAGTGCAACAGTTTAAAAAACAGCACTGAAGTTTTCCATTCAGACAGGCCATGACTTTTTTTTTTTTTTCATTTTACAGCTCTCTCTACAAGGGGGTTGAACTTTTAGCCAAATTTTAGTCATTACTTCCAAATGTTTACAACATAGTGAATAAGCTGTAATTTTAGACACTGAAAAACGAGACAAACTAACACAATCATGCTAATTACATTATGGCACCGATAAGATGCAAAATGTAAAACAGAGGTAGATCAGCAAATTGCCACATAGTTGCAAGTGCCAATTATAACTGATTCTCTTTAAACACCAGTTGTATATAAATACTTCCCCAGAGCACATCATAAACCATAGGGTTAAAATAATTTCTTTTGCCATGTGAATGTGCAACTGAGAACTAAAACTGTTAATCTTTGCAACACGTGATTTGTTTTTTTTCTAAGAGCCAAGTAATATGGAACCTACAGGACTCATAAGAAAACCTTAGACTAAATTATTACACTTTAAGGGGCATTGGCTAAATTCTGAAGGAGTAGGCATTAAAACAGAACATAGTTTTGGGGCGCCTGGCTGGCTCAGTCAGTAGAGCATGTGACTTGATCTTGGGGTTGTATGTTTGAGTCCCATGTTGGGTATAGAGATTACTTAAAAATAAGATCTTTTAAAAAATAGAACATAGAGTTTCTTTGGGCATTCAAAGATTTTCATGCATTGTGTACCTGAAGTTTTTGGTCTCTAGATTTTGACTCTGAACCCTTTATCCTTAGTATTGATGGGAGAGCATGGGGCAAGTTGAGGGCAAACTACAGGCCACCAGTCCCCTCCCCCCTCACTAGGTGGAAAGTGTGTGATATTCCTCAGACACTCCTGGCTACCCCAAAACAAAGGGAAGGGGTTTATGTGCTTGCCATGGTGATGTGGGAAACTAAGGCAAATGAAGAATTAAATTCCCTTACTGCCTACAGCCCATTGACAAGTCCTTGAAGCCCGTAAAGTGACCTTCCTCTAGCTCAGCTGCCTTAAGGATGACACTTTGCTTAGCTTAACATTATCCCAACCTTGAGGATCCTGTAAGTCAACTTTATCTCAAGTGCCCCAAGATATGTGCTGGCAGGCATACTCCAAGTTTACATCTAAAGAGTTTCACAATTGAGGCTTTATTAAATGGTAATAAATGGCGTTTCCCTAGCAACAGCTAGCCCCTCAAGATCCTGGAAACCTTGCTTCCAAAATTCCTTAGAGACTTACTCTATCCAGACCCCCTCCCAACCTGAGGGTATATAATGAGTTACCCGTCATGACCCCATGCAGCTCTTCCTGCCTGTGGGTCTTGTCCCCGTGCTTTAAGAAAATCACCTTTTTTGCACCAAAGACGTCTTCAAGAATTCCTTCTTGGTCGTTGGCTTGAGACTACACCACCACCATCACCCCAAAACTTCATCAGTGTAAGTAAAATCTTCTTAGTGTAAGGAAAGGCTAATTTAACGGTCTTGGAAACTGTGCATTTAGGGTAAACCATAATATTTCATCTAATTCTGCTGAACCAAACACCAGTACTTGAGTAAATGACTCAAAACTGGATGTTTGTCATCAGTTTACCACCAATCATCAATTTATACGATATCGCAGAGATTAAAAGAGATCACTTCCGGTGTTGGCAAAGTTTCATGAAAGCACCACAGTGGGGAGGGGTGGGTGGAGGGGCCAACCAGGTCAGGACAACCACCTTTCATTGAGTTTTCCTTTAAAAAAAGTCAAATTGCTTTCAATTTTCCAGAGTGAAAATGGCAGGATATTAAGATGCACAGGCAAACGGCTGCTTTCATATCCTCATAAGATACTAGTATTTTCTAAAATGTAATTTGCTATAGGACTCACAGAGGAGCACCTTTCACATCAGATATGTAAACAAACCACTGTTTGCTCAGCAGGAAATGGGTTTTTGTATACTCTAGTTCAGGAAGTCTGCCGAGAAAACAAAGGGAACCCAACCCTTCAATGCCCACCCGGAATCCTACTAGGAGGGAAAAATAAAACCATTGATACAAAGTTAATTTAGTAATATCCTGAAGGTCAGCAGTATTTCCATAATAGTAGCTCTGGCACAGAAAAGAGGTCCTGAGTGTGCTAACACTTAGAATGCTAGAAAGAGAGTCCTACGTGAGGCACAGGCTAACGCGGAGACTTAGAGCCTAGATTCAGTTCAGTTCTGCTTTCCGCTCAACACTGCTAACATGCGTTCTGCTTTCGTGCCAGCTGTTTTCACAGCAGCAACAAAGGTGTCTGGACAACAGCGTTACGAGTCACCCAGTGGTGCTGGTGCCCGTACCTCTCCACGGAGGTGCTGGACAACTTCATTCAGCGAGTGACTACAGGGGGTGGTGGCTGAACTGTTCATTCAACAAACTGCTGNCCCCAACCGCAGTCTCCCTGCGCCTGACTGCACTATCAAGAGGGTTGTGCCTTTGTTGCCAGACACAGATTCTTTACACAGAAGTCTGCCTTGAGTGAAAAGTACAAAAGACAATGGTGTGAAACAAAGGAACCTGTTTAAAAAATGTAAGACGGCTGACAGCTTAGGTAGCTGCACATGAAATGTAGCCAGAAGTCAGAATCTTGCGGCAAAAGAATGGTCGTGTGTTGGAACTGCTTAGTTTTAGACTTCCTTAAGGCACAACCAAAGTTCTTTAGCTTTGTTTTGGCAAGTGCTTTCCTTGCTGGAGGATCACAGAAGTAGGCAGAAGTCTATGCCTAATGGCGTGTTGGCATGCTTTGGTAAGGAAAATTGTACTTGGACTAAAATGAAGGCCAGGAGGTGAAGAAAAACAACAAAGTTTGTACTGGTTTTAAATTTGTACCGGGGCGACTTACTGGATACTGGAGAAATGACAGGAGTGTTTTTATGCCTTTGCAGAAGAAAAAACTGATTTTCCTTTTGAAGCTGTAGCTTCAGGATCTAAGCTGGGTCAACGTGACCATGGGGTAAAAACAAAGTGGGTTTTATAATAAAGTGCTAAAGGGTACAGAGCTACCAATATGGTGATACATCAGGCAAAGGGGTCAAATCAGGTTTTACTCCAGACAGGTGTTATGTTTGTGAAAAGCGATTCAATTTGTTATATATTCAAACTCAAACCAGAACTAGCTGCTTTGTGGTGATATTTCACTGCCAATTTTTAGCATTTTAATTTTGGGGAGCTCTGTTACAAGTTCAAGTAAGTGAAAGCTGTTCTCAACTCTTCTATTTCCTTCAACAAATGAAGGGGCAGGTATTCTAATAAGCTTTATGTAAATAGGATCCTGATCATCTTAGCTCTAGTTAACCTGATATATTTCCCTGGGCATAACCATGGCCTCTCTGAAAACTGGAAAGTATGGCAGAGTTTAAAAAGCGGAGTGTAACAACATTCATTGTAACTTCAAATAAGCTCTGTCAAGAGGATGGAATATTGGTAGGCCAGGCCACCAATCGTGTTTGCCTCGCCATAAAACCAGTGACAACGTAAAGATCTGCAAAGATCAAAGAAAACAGAGAAACCACCTTTAACTAAACCGGCTGGAGGCACAACATTCCACAGGTGTCCTCGTGGTCTTCACAAACACTATGAGGTGACCCACTCTGACTGGCGATGGCCACGCACAAACACCCCGGATCCCACTGCAAATCTGGGATACGGCCGGCACGGGACCTTGTGGCCAGCTGGAGCGTGCTTATGACATACTGACTAGCACAGAGGTGGACAGCGAGGCGGACCAGAATCCCACAGACAGCCCTTTTTCAGCTTGGGGAACCATTCCCAAGGTTACTATGGCAGGAATACAAATCGAGGCTGACACGGCTAAGTCCTGGATCCACAGTTGGCCATCTGGGTATGGGGTTTTGCCAATACTTAGCTAACTGCTTTGATTACTTAATTAAATATTAAACAAAGTATAATTCACATGCAACCCTTGTGAAAAAAGGGAAAAAGGTTAAATTTCCTATGATCAGCACACACTGTTAACCTGTT
Organism: Crocuta crocuta; assembly: GCF_008692635.1. Classification (NCBI taxonomy): domain Eukaryota; kingdom Metazoa; phylum Chordata; class Mammalia; order Carnivora; family Hyaenidae; genus Crocuta; species Crocuta crocuta. Next base: position 128,257 of record NW_027530529.1, on the reverse strand, counting down.
AAGAAAAGCCTCATTTTTCCAGCATTCAAGTATATACACACACAGTATGTCTGTCTCTTTTTACACATCTTAGGGTGAGTGTGAGGAGAAGGACAAATGAGTTAAAGACACGAGCTAAACATCCAACAAGCCCATTCCTTATTCTCTGTGTGACTGGCAGCATTAGTTAGAAAATCACTCCTTTGCTGTGATGGTCACGATATATTTGAATGTGTAGATCTTTAAGGATTTCTTTATTCATTTGGCCAGGCCTATGGTAGGTGCTTTTTTTGTTTTCTTAGTGGAATAATTCATCAGTGCTTCCTGAGAGGCTCAAAGAGGATCACTGGCCAGATTCCGAAGAGAAACTGTTTGGAAACAAGTTAGGACAAAATGAAAGAAGGTCACTGTCGCATGCTATCCCTGAAAAAGAACCCATGTGCTGAACTACAGCTCGGTGCTCCCTGGGTTTGCTAACAACTGTCCTGGTATGAGCAGCCTGAGTCCAGCATATTCTTTCCAGAGTTGCACCAGATCTCAGAAACTATTTTTATTTGATTTATTTAAATGGCTCAAGTTTCTACTTTGTCAGGCATGAGCTGGGCACTGAAATCATCTCAGATGTTTAAAACACTCTGTAATGCAGCTATTAACAGCTCCATTTTATTGTTGAGAAAAACTAAGGCTTAGAGAGAACACACTTGCCCAAGGTCAAGAGCATCTGGTTCCAAAGCCGGTACTCTCTCTACCACCTTTCCACCCCACCCGCTTCTTCCATCTCTGTTCCATCCTCCCAATACCCTCCCCTGCCCCAACACACACACGCACACGCACGCACACACGTACACCCCTAGGAAGGGAACTTACCTTCACTTTTGGCCTGTATTTCAGGTAAAGAGTTCTTGTATATAAACTGAAAGAAAAGGGGAGTGGGGTGGAAAGCTCTTCAGATTCATTTTTAATTCATACAAACTGGTTTCCTGACAAATTTAACCACAGTGCCTCTATATATACAAAGAAAAGCAACATTGGTAGATTCTTTGTTCATTTAGCAACCATTTTTTTGAGCACCTACTCTATGCAGAACACTTGGCAAGATACTAAGGAAGCCAGAGAAATGATCACTCTCAGACTGTGACCTCAGGGTGTTTGTAGTTTAGCAGGGAACATTCTGCTCATGTTTGATGATTCATATCATAATTACCAGCTTCATCTTTGAAGATATATGGTAGCCACGATTAAAGGAGAGTATTCGTAGAGTATCTTGTAAGTGGTTATATCAGCTCTACGAGGATTACAATACAGGTATGAGATAATCAGGAAGGTAACAGAAAGTCTTCCTCTTAGTAGCCTTTAAAATAAGTAACATCTTGGGGGCTCCTGGGTGGCTCAGTCAGTTAAGCATCGGATATCAGTTCAGGTCATGATCTCGCAGTCCATGAGTTTGAGCCCCACATTGGACTCTGTGCTGTCAGCTCAGAGCCTGGAGCCTGCTACAGATTCTGTGTCTCTCTCTCTGCCCCTCTCCCACTCAAGCTCTGTCTCTCTCAAAAATAAATATTAACAAAATTTAAAAATTATCTAAAGTAACAGCTGAAGATGAGATTGGATTCTTTTTTTTTATTTTAAATTTAAAAATTTTTTTTAGAGAGAGAGTGTGAGCAGGGAGAGGATCAGAATGAGAGAGAAAGAGAGAGAGAGAGAGATTGAGAATATTAACAGGCTCCATGGTCAGTGCGGAGCCCAATGTGGAGCTCAATCCCAGGATCCTGGGATCATGACCTGAGCTGAAATCAAGAGTCAGATGTGCTCAACTGACTGAGCCACCCAGGCGCCCCAAGACTGTATACAGCAAGTAAAAAGCGTGGCTCAAGATTGTTACACGGTTAGGGAGTTCTGGAGTGACGGAGCAAAGATCTGAGCTCAGATATTTTTACTTCACTGTGTTAACTCTTTCTTTAAAACAAACATGTGTATAATAGTCTTTAAAAAATTTTTTTTTTACATTTATTTACTTTTGAGAGACACAGAGAGAGAGACAGAGCACAAGTGGGGGAGGGGCAGAGAGAGAAGGAGACATAGAATCCAAAGCAGGCTCCAGGCTCCAAGCTGTCAGCACAGAGCCCAAAGCGGAACTCAAACCCACAAACCATGAGATCATGACCTGAGCTGAAGTCAGATGCTTAACTGACTGAGCCACCCAGGCGCCCCATGTTTTTCCTTTCTAGTCTTAAAGGGCACATGTGTTATATTATTACATTCTCAAATCATCCCTCTGAAATATTATATGCATGCTTCATTCAACAAGGTACCCAAAGAACCAACATTTCCATAACTTAAATATCCAAACTTCTTTTGTTTTAGTTATTTAGGGTGAAATAGGTCTGAAACATATTCTATCTTCCATGCCTGCTTAAAAAAAAAAATCAAAGTAGGGACGCCTGGGTGTCTCAATTGGTTAAACATCCAACTCTTGATTTTGGCTCAGGTCATGCTTTCATAGTTCGTGAGTTCAAGCCTTTCATCAGGCTCTACACTGACAGCAAGGAGCCTGGTTGGGATTCTCTCTCTCTCTCTCTCTCTCTCTCTCTGTGTCTCTGCCCTCCCCTGCTCTCTCTCAAAATAAATAAATAAACTTTAAAAAAAAGTCAAAGTAAAGCATTTTAACGTTAATAGAAAACAAAAAAAAGTCAAAACCTGCCACCAAATACAGTCAAAATGCTTCATTTTTTTCTGTATTTACTGTAAACTTTATCCCCACAGAAATTAATATTTATACAGGGTTAATAATTATTACCTATATATGATTTTAGTCTGTTTCAGTTAAAAATCCAAGTAATCCAAATATCTATGTTGCTATAAACTTTTTATATTTATAATTTTAAATGACTGAATAAAAGATATACTATAATTTACTTTATAATTCTACCCTATTGGATAGTATGTTTTATTTTTCTTCTATTATTATTGTCATTTGCTAATTAAGTAACACTGTGATAAACATATTTGAATTTACACACACATTTTCTTTTTTCTGGGTTATATCTTTAGGATAAATTCCAAGGAATATAATATCTGGGATAAAAAATATACATATTTTGTTTTCACAAACACATATAGTGTTGCATTTCTTTCCAAATGGGTTATATCAATTTACACTGACAAGTAATACATGATCATACCATATCATTGCAGCTAAAGAATACAGAAGGAAATTTCAAAATGCCATAAAGCTCACTTAACAGATATAAAAAATATCTTCATTATTGGGGTGCCTAGGTGCCTCAGTCAGTTAAACATCTGACTTCAGCTCAGGTCATGATCTCACGGCTGGTGAGTTTGAGCTGGGGTCTGTGCTGACAGTTCAGAGCCTGAAGCCTACTTTGGATTCTGTGTCTTCTCTCTCTGCCCCTCCCCTGCTCAAACTCTGTCTCTCTCTCAAAAATAAACATTAAATCATCATTTTATTTTAAAATTATATTTAAAATATATTTAAATTATTATTTTTTTCTTTTAAAAAACTTTTTAATGTTTTTATTTTGAGAGAGAGAGAGAAAGAGAGTAAGTGAGCACACAAGTTGGGGGAGGGGCAAAGAGAGACACAGAGGGAGTCAAAGAATCTGAAGCAGGCTCCAGGCTCTGAGCTGTCAGCATAGAGCCCACGTGGGGCTAGAACTTACGAGCTGTGAGATCATGGCCTGAGCCAAAGTCAGATGTTTAACCAACTGAGCCACCCAGGCACCCCTAAATTATTTTTTTTCAAAAGGTAATACAATCATTTGGTGAAAAATCTGAACAGTATTAACAAGTACACAGGGAAAAGCAGGTCTGTCTCCTAGCTGTGATCTGCAGGCCAGCGATAACTGCCAGTACTTACTGGTTAACATACTCTTACTAAGACAGTAAGCATTTATAAGCATGTATGTACATTTAGTCCCCTCTTATTCACAAAAATGGATATCCTACTGTTTAGAAGGCATTTTTTGATTACTAGTTAGATGATCAGTTTTCTCTTGGCTTACTTACTACAAATATCTCAAAACAAAACAAAACCATGATCTAGAGGCCTCCCTCCCTTCTTTTTAATTTTTTAAATTTAAAAATAGCTTCAAACTTATAGGAAAGTTGCAAGATTGGTCTGAAGAATTCCTGTATCCCCTTCTCTAGATGCTCCAATTGTTATTATCTAGCCATATTTGTTTTACACACACACACACACACACACACACACACACACACGTTCAAGTGTATAAACATATGCTATAGAGTCACTGTATGACATGATGCCCATTACCCTAAATATTCTAATGTGTATCACCATAAAACAAGGACAGTCTCCTAATTACAATACAACCCTTCTAGTCAGGAAATTAACGTTAATACAAGGCTAACATCCAACTCAAGAATTCATTACAATTTTGCTGATGGTCCCAATAATTTCTTTTTTTCCTTTCTGATCCAGGCTACTATACAGAAACATGAACTGCATTTAGTTTTCATATCTTAAAAATCTTTTTTATAACTAGAACAGTTCTTCAGTCTTTGTCTCATGAACCTGACAGTCTTACAAAGTATAAGACTTTCATTCTGTAGAAGGACCCTCATCATAGGCCCAGCAAGATTTCCTCATACCCAGACCCCAGCCATGCTGTTTTGGCAGGAACACCACAGAAGTGACCTGAGCTTACTTCAGCGCCTTATATCAGGAGACATACTATAATGACTTGCTCCATCATGGTTGATGTTACATTAAATGCATGGTCAAGGTGGCTGCTGCCAGTTTTCTTCACTGTAAAGTAACATTTTCCCCTTTGTATTAGTATTTCATGGGGAGATACTCTAAATCACACCAATATGTGTTCCTCATCATACTCCCACTTGTCAGCCAGAACATCCATTGGTGACTTATACCTATCAACTATCTCCCAAGATGGCTGCCAAATGGTCATTGTTTGTGCCCGTTGTTCCTTCTACCTTTGTTAATTAGCATTCTTTTGTGAGGAAGAGCTTTTCCTTCTCATTTGTTCATATTAGTATGTGCTCACAGATTTTCATTTTATTCAATGGGCTGTAATTGAACCTCTTGCTATTTAATTTCAATATTCAAGCTATCTCAGGTTTAAGAGGCCAGGGTGTGCTTGCCTTTCAGCCTTCACAGGGTTCAGAGCTAGGCAATACAGGTATGTGTAAACATATGTATACATATATATTTATAACATATGCCACACATACACATCCAACTTGTTCTACATCTGTGTGTATGTATATATGTGTGTGTCACATACTCATGAGTTCATACTAATACTTTTAATTCCAATCTAACCCCCTCTCAAGGTTCATTCTAGCTTTTCCTCTTTCAGTATTTGTAAATCCCTTCTGAGTCAGTGGAGAAATCAGGCTTTGGTCATCCTCCATATATTTATTTATTGTCTGACTGACTGATTTACTTGTTCAGTGTCACCCATTTCCTAACTCCAGCCACCTTGTCCGCCTGCCCACCACATCACTTCCCCTCACCACCCTGCTTCCCTGCCCCACGTGGCAGCCACCTCTCCATCACCCCCACATTCTCTTGGAAGCGCAGCATGCTGCCACCGCTGACCCCTTGTCTGCAATCCTTGGACACTGAACGCTGCCATCTCTGCACAGCACTTCTTCCCCCTCCTTACCCTGGTTTCCATACCAGGGGGAGAGAAGGAGCAAGAGAAAGGGAGATGGCGAGGGGAAGGTGTAAAAGGAAACAAGAGAATATGATAAGTATACTTTCACCTCCTCCTGAGTATTTATTATAGAAATTTACTACTGTATTGTATTACACTGCAGTAATGTCCTTGGGACCACCTGGGCAGCGTTAAGGGGCTAAATTTGTAATTCTCAGGAATTTTACAGTTATTCTTGTTTCTCTTTTTCTATCATTTGTCAATTTCCTCAAGCATTTCCCATCCCTTCCCTTTTAAATCGGATATTTTTAATGTGCTATGGGCTGAGAATTCAAATAATCAATGTAGTAACAAGTGACAAAATGTAAAATAAATATACTTACAGCCAAAGTTTAAGAGCTCTTCCATGATTAAGAGCTCAAGGTTTTGAGCTCTTCACACCATTAATCCAGTGATTCTTATTTAGCTGCCCAGAAGTTCCTTTTCTATAATTCTCAGGTAATTATATGAAAAAATTTTTTTTAAATTTTTAAACATTTATTTACTTTTGAGAGAAAGAGAGACAGAGCATGAGCAGGGGAGGGGCAGAGAGAGAGGGAGACAAAGCAGGCTCCAGGCTCTGAACTGTTAGCACAGAGCCCAACGTTGGGCTCGAACCCACAAACCGTGAAATCATGACCTGAGCTGAAGTCAGACGCCCAACTGACTGAGCCACCCAGGCGCCCTGAAAAACATTTTAAAAAATGTTTCTTTATGGGGGGGGGTCAGAGTGAGGGAGCACAGAAACCAAAGCAGACTCCAGGCTCCAAGCTGTCAGCACAGAGCCTGATACAGGGGTCAAATTCATGGACCGTGAGATCATGACTCGAGCTGAAGTCGGATGCTTAACTGACTAAGCCACCAGGTGCCTCTCAGGTCGTTATATTTTAGATAATTCAGAATGCCTAAACAGGTTGATCTCCAGAGAGGTGAGATGCAAATGTTATTTTGTGGAGGTATTCTACAAATTTTCACATTGATTCAAGGGGAATCAATTTTCTTCCCCTTTCTAGAATTATTTCAGCTATCTCAACCCTTAAGAAGAATTTGAGATTGAACATAGTCTGACCCCCCCAGTAAAGAGATCAACAGGTACACATTCATTCATTAAATTATTTAACAATATATACTGAGTGCTTGCTGTCTGACAGGTACTGTTCTAAGCATTTGAGAGGACAGCAGTGAATAAGATAGTGTCCCTGCTCTCCACGAACTTAACGTCTAGCTGGGAGGGGCAAACAAGTAAAGATATATAACTGCTTATTAATGCTCTGAAGAACAATAAGGCCTGGTAAGAGGAGACAGAGATGGAGGTATTATTTGAATAGGGTGATCAGAGAGAATTTTAATTTCATTTTTGTTATAAGTGATTGACCTCCAACAATCATTTGAGGGGGGGTAGGGGATGAGAAGTGGCAACCAACTTATTTCAGGGAAGGAGACACATTAAGCTGGGGACTTCCGACACTCATGCTTTACTCATACTCCAGTCCCCTACTCAGTGGATCTGGCTGTTCTTTCCCCTCTAAATTTTTTCTCTGTAAACAAAGATACTTTGATAAACATGAAATGGAAATGTCTGTATCCTACTTGCTCTAAAATGTGGATCATATGTCAGAGGTCAGTTAATACAATTATCTCAGTTTAAAAGTGGGCGGCCTGGGTGGCTCAGTTGGTTAAGCATCTAACTCTTCATCTTGGCTCAGTTATGATCTCACAGTTCATGAGATCTGGCCCTGCATCAGACTCTGTGCTGACAGCATGGAGCCTGCTTGGGATTCTCCTTCCCCCAATCTTTGCTCCTTCCCTGCTTGCGCATGTGCACATGCTCTATCTCCCTGAAAATAAAAAAAAAAAAAAACAGGAAAATTTTTTTTTAAATTTAAGGATGAGAAAACTAAGCGCTGCAGAGAGGGGAAGGGACTTGCCTAAGGTGACCCAGTGGCAGAGCCAAAGCTGGAACATAAGTTCCTGATTTTGTCTCTGACATTTTATATCTACACCATCCTATTTGAAGAGTAAAGGAATAAACACTTCATTCAACACTCTGCTAAAACAATGTCTATTTCCTACCTGAAAAGGATGTGAAGATAAGAACCAAGGCCAGTTAAAATATGCCACCATGCATGAAACTGTGTGGTAACACCTATGATAGGTGGCATCTTCTTTCGAAAGTTCCTGTGAAGAGGGGGAAAGAAGTCACTATGTTATTATCTTTTTTTTTTAATTTAGCAACTATTGCTGACAGCCTGTAAACATTTTAAAATGTGACTCTCAAACATGGCAATTATTTAATTTCCTTAATCTGCTGTAGTCTGCCATATTGTTTTCCAAAGTGTATTTTGAGGAACAGCATTCCTAGCAGAAGTTCCGTGAAGAAATTATTCTGTGTCAAAAAAAATGTGGGAAATAGTACATAGTTTATTCCCCTCTTGGAGACTGCAGTGTTTATTAACAGCAGTCCTATGGAGAAGTCCTATCATAACTCTAAGAGTTTCTTTTCATATTTTTCAGGTAATATACTAATGCAAAGAATGCTTTCATAATGTAATACCTTACTAAGACTTTGTGGAACAAGTGTTTCCTGGAACACAACTTGGGAAACACTGGTCTACTTAGCTATTCACTCAGGAAACCAGAAGCAGGCTTCTCCTATGTGTAACCATCCTCTCAGATGAGCGCTGTCCAGTCTACGAAGTGCCTTTGTAACTAAGATTTCACTTAATAGTGAGACACTGAGGTGGCTATTATTAGCTTTGCTTTACATGTGAGGAACTAAAATTCAGACACCAAGGTGGCCAAATCACTCAGCCAAGTGGCACAGCTGAGTCTCAAATTCTAGATTTTTTGATTAAGTGTGTAGCATATTAACATTCTCATTTATTAGAATGGGAAATATCAATGTGAAACACCGAACTATTTTTCTAGATAGCCCATGAATTTCTGAGACAATTGCTGTCTCTAAGAACTTTGTTTCTTGGTGGCATTCACCCAGAGGATGATAACTTATCTCAGCAGTGTAAATGCCTTCTGTAATAGGGTTTCTGATGGGTATTACTGATTTAGAACTACTCACTCAGACCTCAGTTTTCTAAGCTAGGTATATTACTTATTTGTGTACATTGAAAATCTAAATTTACTTATTTAACTTTTTATTATGGAAAATTTCAAACATAGGCAACAATAGGCAAAATAATAATGTGCCCATTATCCAGCTTCAACAATTGTAACTAACAGCCAATCATCTGAACTCTCATCTGCTTCTCCCCTTCTATATTTTGAAGCAAATCCCAGATATTGTATTTTAACTCTAAATATTTTAGTATGTGTCTCTAAGAGATTAAAACCTCTTTAAAACATAACCATAATACCATTTTCACATATAAAATATTAACAATAATCTCTTAATATCACCAAATAATCAATTACTGATCAAACTTACAATTGTTTTGTAAGTTTAGAATTTTGGTTTTGTTTTGTTTTTGTTTGCTTGTTTGTTTACAGTTTGTCTGCTTAATCAAGATTCAAAAAAAAATCAACATATGACATTTGGTTGATACAGTAAATCTCTTAGGTCTCTTTTAATCTATGTTTCTCCTCCCTTTTTTACCCCCTCTGCAACTTATGCTGAAGAAACCAGATCATTCATCCTATATATTTCTCACAGTCTAAATTTTGCAAACTGCCTCTCCCTGGTGCTATTCAATATATGTGTTCATGCAAAACTTTAGGACACAGAATTCTGAACTGGAAGGACCCACTAGTTTGAACCTATTTAACATGTGCACTTTATGGAAATTGAGGCCCAGAAATAAAGTATTTTAATGACAGACTAGGATCCTGAGACCCAAAATTCAAACTCTAGTCAATACATAATAGCTGACAAGATAGAAAAAGGAACACTTGCGTTTCTTAGAAAATAACATTAAGTAAGTACATTAAAGTACAAAATTATATACATATATTTCCCACACTTCTTACAAATCAGTCTTATTTCTTCAACACAGCAGATTAGGCAGATTTAAGAGGCCTAATTAATGTCTGATTAACTCTATAGTTCTGTGATGCGTGCACACAAAAATCCCTACAGATGTTAAAAAATAGTCTTGGGTCCAAATTTTTAGGTTAATTAAGCAAGTATTCTCAGAATTTAACTTTATTGTGCTATACATACTTTTTAACTTCAACAATGGCAAAAATTCACTTTGTGGCACTAATAATTCTTTATGTCTATGAAATTCTCTGCTTATAGACTGTTTCTAAAAATATTTCTCAAAGATTGAAAAAGATTCACATCTTACCTCAGTGAATCACAAAATATGTTATCTATGTTCCATAATAGAAATCCCAATAAAAATATACCCAAGGATGTATAACCCAGTCCTCTGAGCCACGGATACACCCTGTGGGAAAAAAAGGGAAAAGCAAAATGAAATTTTGTCAACTCCTGTCATTATCAGAGCTTGAAGCCATCACTTTCATGAGAAGTTTTTTTTTTAATGTTTGTATATTTTTGATACAGAGTACAAGCAGGGGAGGGGCAGAGAGAGGGAGATGGAGGATCTGAAGCAGGATCTGTGCTGTCAGCACAGAGCCTGATGAGGGGCTTGAACTCACGAACCACGAGATCATGACCTGAACCAAAGTTGGACACTCAACCGACTGAGCCACAGGTGCTCCGAGAAGGAAAGGTTTTTGTTAGTATTAAAAGCAAACCTATCTTTAAATTCTCTAATACATTTCCTTATTAGATTTAGCCACTAAAAAAAAAATGAGAAAGAATGTGCCATTAAGACTTTGCTATGGGCTTCGAGAAAGTAATCTGAAGGCCCCCAATAACCGTATCAGTCCTCTGGAAGAGGCAGGGTTGCTGGAACAGAATTAACATTGACTGAGTTACCTGTACAGGTGTGTCAGGTAGGCATCATAGTAAATTAGATACACAAGCATATGAATAAAATCTTCAAATAAACCCTGTGAAGCAGGTGTTACTCTTTGCACATCACTGATGAGAAAAGTGAAGCTTTATGAGTTGCCCAAAACAAGAACAATAGCTTATATATTTTTATAGCTTCCATGAGGTATCATTGGTTTATGTTAAACTGAATATATTTCAAGTGTACATTTGACCAGTATATCTGTATATATCTGTGAACCTTATACCACAATCCACATATCCACCAAGTCCAAAGTGTAATTTGCAATTTTTAGAATGTTATATAAATGGAATAATACAGATCTTCTTCATTGTATAGCTTCTTTCACTTGGCATAATTATTTTGAAATTCATCCATGTCGTTACGTGTATCACTATTTCATCTCCTTTTATTGCTGAGTAGTATTCCATTGTATGGACAAACCACAATTTGTTTACCTGTCCAAATGCTGGTGGACATTTATGGTGTTTCCAGTTTTTTCTATAATAAAATAGCTACAAACATTGATAAGTAAGTTTTTGCATGAACATATGCTTTTATTTCTCTCAGGGGGAAAAGCTAGGAGAGGAACAGCTGTACTGAATGGCAGGTGAATGTTAAACTTTTTAAGACACTGTTAAACTGTTTTCCTAAGTGTGTATCATTTTACATTCCCACCAGCAGTGTATGTTTTCGGTTCTACATCCTCACCAAAACTTAGTATAACATCTGTTTTTGCTTGCTTCATTTTAGTTGTTCCTTGTAGTTGTTAAGTGAGGTTTACCTCATTGTGATTTTGATTTGCATTTCCCTGGTGACTAATGTTATTCAACATCTTATGTGCTATTTGCCATCCATGTATCTTCCTTGATACAGTGTTTGTTGAATCTTTGCCTATTTAAAAAAATTATTTGCCTTCTTGAGTTCTAAGAGTTCTTTTTTGTAATTTTAAGAGTTCTTTATATATCTAAACATTAAGCCTTTTGTTGAGTATATATTTTGTATTTTCTCCAAGTCTGTGATTTGCCTTTCATTTTCTTTTTATTAAGTTTATTTATTTTGAGAGAGCGAGAGGGCGAGAGAGTGAGAGTGAGCACGCGCACACAGGTACGTGAGGGGCAGAGAGAGGGAGAGAATCCCAAGCAGGCTCCATGCTGTCAGCTCACAGCTTCACATGGGGCTCAAACTCACAAACCGTGAGATCATGACCTGAACAAAAATCAAGATTTGTATGTTTAACCAACTGAGCTACCCAGGCACCCCTGCCTTTCATTTTCATAACAATGTCTTTTGAAGAATAAAAATTTGTTATTTTGATAAAGTTCAACTTAACAATTTTTTCANCAGATTCCATGTCTCCCTCTCTCTCTGCCTCTCCCCTGCTCACTCTCTGTCTCTCAAAATAAAGACATTAAAAAAATTTAAAAACTTCTATATTTTCTGCTAGAAGTTTTATAATTTTAGCTTTTATACGTAGGGATATGATTCAATTCTAGGAATTTCTGTAATGGCATGAGTTTAAGTTCATTTATTTATTAAATGTTTATTTTTGAAAGAGAGAGAACACAGTGGGGGAGAGGCAGAAAGAGAACGAGGGATACACAGAATCTGAAGATGGCTCCAGGCTCTGAGCTGTCAGCACAGAGCCTGAGGTGGGGCCTGAACCCATGTACTGTGAGATCATGACTTGACCCGAAGTAGGATGTTTAACCAACTGAGCAACCCAGGTGCCCTTAAGTTCATTTTTAAAAATGAGAATATACAGTTGTTTCAACACAATTTATTGAAAAGATTATCCTTTCCCCAACAAAATTACCTCTGAATGTTTACTTAACATGAGGTCGGTATGGATGAGTGGTGTATATTTGGATGTTTTATTGATCTGTATTTCATTCTTACCACCGATACCACATTGTCTTGGTTAGCATAGCACAGACTAAATCAAGGAGTGTAAGTCCTCTAACTTTGCTGTTCTTTTTAAAAACTGTTTTGGTTCTTCTAGATCCTTTGTATTCCCATGTAAATTTCAGAATCAGTTTCTCAATTTTTACCAAAAAGCCTATTGAGATTTTGATTGTGATTGCATTAAAACTATAGATCAATTGGGGAGAAATGACAATAATACTGAGTTTTCTAATCCATGAAAATGGTACATCTATCCATTTATTTAGAGCTTATTTAATTTCTTTCAGCAAAAAACAGTTCATTCTAGTTTCCCATATGCAGGTCTTGCATACTGTTGCAAAATTTAGTCCCTAAACATCTGACTTCTTTTGATGCTACTGGAAATTGTACTTTTGAAATTTTGTTTCTCAGTTGTTCCACTGCTAGTGCATAGAAATATGATTTTTGAATATTCATTTGAATTTCATGACCTTGTTGAATTCCAGCTTACTGCTTCCAGTAGTTTTTTTGGTACATGTATTATGACATTTTCTGTACATGATCATGTCATTTGCAAATACTATGTTGGCTAGGCCTTCAGCCAGTAGAATGCTGAATAGAAGTGGTGATAATATATATTCCTGTTTTATTCTTCATTTTAAAGAGAATTTTTTTTTTAACATTTCATGACTAAATGTGTTAGATGCTATAGAGTTTACAGGTTAAGAAAGTTCCCTTCTATTAGTCATTTATAAAGGGCTTTATTTTGTTTTTAGATTGTAAGTAGCTATTGAATTTTATGGAATGCTTTTTCTAAATCTATTGCAATCTTCATGTAATTTTTAATATGGTGAATGACAAGAACAGATTTTCTCAAATATTTTAACTACAGGAATCTACATATAAATGAGTGATAAAGTAATTTAAAAACCATCAGGAAAGCAAAAACTTGGCTGTGCATGGAAAAAAAGTATTATTTTCGCTGTTTGATGAACATCTCCTAGACGATGATGTCTTCAGCTTTTCAAACAGTTTATCATAACCCCATTTAGGGGAGGCAAAAACGAGTCTCAGGAAACATAGGACTCAACACAGTGAGGGTATCTCACAGGGTGACAGTGTGGGTCAGGAGCTGAGATGTGACAGAATATGACCAGTGGGGCGATGGTACTCTCTATTTTCTGCTTCTAAGCTTACTTACCAGGGCCAATCTTCAGCTCTCAGCAGAAGGTCAAAGCAAAATTCTTCTGTGGGGTGAAATGAACGTCTTTGGTTATCCAGGTAGCAGGGTACACCGGAGAGAGCACGAATTTCATCAGCACATGGTCCCTACAAACTAAGTACAGATAAGATTCTGGGGACAAACTACTCATGATTATCAGGTATGAGAATGTATACTACAGAAGGTTCTCAACACATCTGTGTCTGGAGTTACAGTGCTTCATTCTGAACTGCCTTCCTGACTAGTGTATAGTTATGATCTACGAAATCTTTCCCTTTCTCTTCACCTTGGGAACTGCCTTTACCTCTCTCCATGTTGGATTTCCTGGCTTGAATTTCATGTCTTCCTCCTTTTTGGTTTACTCTCACTCTGGTCAAATACATCCTTCAGTAGGTTTCTGTATGATAGTTTATGGGCTATTTTTTTTTTTTTGAGAATTTAAGATGTATTTTATCATTATATTTCATTGGTAGTTTGGCCAACTATAAGATCCTAGGTTAGAATTCTGTAATTCTAGCTGCCAGTTTTGTTTTGATAAGCCCTAAACCATTCTGATTTGTGATCCTTTGTATTATCTGCCTTCTAACTCTATAAACTTCTGAAATCTTCTTTGTCTAGAATTCTGAAACTGGCATGGATTTATTTCCACCCATTGTGAATAGCCAATGGGTTCTGTCAATGCAATAATTCATGTCTTTCATTTATAAGGTCTTTTCTTGAATAATCTTGGTGATGATTCCCTCCCTTCCATTTTATCTGCACTGTCCCTTCCCCCCTTTTTTTTATGTTGGCCCTTCTATCCCTCCCCATAATATTTTTACTGAGTCTCTTCTCCATTTCTTTCTCATCAGCCTAGTGGTACCCAGGTGCATATGGGTGTGTCTGTCTATCTGTTGGTCTGTCTTTGCTTCTGCCCTTTCTGCTGGGAAGCCTATGGACTTGAGGAATACTTCACTGTTTCTCCACAGCAGTGGTGGTGAGTAGGCCCAAGGGTCCTGAGACCTTATGCTGTCCTGTTTAATCTGGACCATACCATGGGCTTAGTAAGCCTTTCCTATGGTAGATTCTTGCTGGTGGATGGGGGATGATGGACCGTAATGCAATCACAATGTGTGTTCTGGAGAAGGAATTCCAATAGCTTCTTTGACTGTGTCTTTCAAACCCTTAACTTCAGTTTTTCATTTTACCATATTTTTAGCATCTTTTCTGGGGGAGCAGATTCTTTCAATGTTCCTTTTTTTTTTTTTTTTGCATCCTACTCTTGACTCATAGATCTATTTCTAGGAATATGAATAAGGATATTTGTTGTTTTATTATTTTTTAAGTTTTCTTCTTCACACGTAAGTTGTTTCTTCTAAGTTCCTTTTTTCCCCTTATTATTTGTTTTGGCTTCTATCTTTCATATTGGTTGCATTCATCATATGTCTGGCACTGCCTCCTCATTTTGAAGAATGGGAAACTATAAAGGTGACCAAAAGCTCTAAGCATATGATTGAGGCCCTTAGTCAAGTAACCTTCAGTGTAGGGTTATTTTGCTGGACCAATTGTTAGGGAACCCCCAATATCAGAATCTTTAGGTCTTTTAGGCTGCTCATATTCCCTAAAAGAAAATTCTTTCAATTTTCTCCATAGAGGTTTTTACATTCAACATTCAGAATGCATAAGGTCACCCAATTTCCCTGATCTCATCTTGGTAATCACATGCTCAATGGTGTATGCAAAACCCAATCTAAGGGTGTGACCCTTACCAGAGAATAAACCTACAGGCTTCTGCAGTTGTTCAGTGGTATGGAGTAGGTAAGGGGATGTAAGCATTCCACAGCTTCTTAAAGATTTTTAACCAGTCCTCTTTATTTTAGACATCTCTTCCAGCTTCTTTTCCAAACTGTCTGTTGCTGCTAATGCTTGATACTTGAGAAAATTCTGGTGTAAATTGGAGGTTCTTTGTTTAAAAATTCAGCTTTCTTGGGTTACTTAAGGCAGTTAGCAGTAATCCATCTACTCTCCAGCTTCTAAAATTTTAAGTCTTCTTGTGGATTTATGCTTTATAAATGTTCCTTTGATGGAGTCTTAGCAGGATTTGAGAAGGGAGCAAAATTAGATTGAGGACATTAATCTTTAATATTATATGTTTTCTTTTCATTAATTTCTCTTTTTAAATTTTTTTATGTTTATCTTTTATTTTTGAGAGAGAGAGAGAGAGAGAGAAAGAGAAAGAGAGACAGACAGACAGACAGAATCTGAAGCAGGATCCAGGCTCTGAGCTGTTAGCACTGAGCCTGACATGGGGCTCAAACTCATGAACCACAAGACCATGGCCTGAGCTGAAGTCAGATGCTTAACTGACTAAACCACCCAGGCGCCCCTCTTTTCATCAGTTTCTGCCCTTTATTAGTCCCATTCTTTATTTCTGTGTGGATTGATTCTATTGATCTGCTTTCGAATTATTGAAGTTGTATGTTTATGCTTAGTTCATTATTCTTCAGCCTATTTCATCTAAGGCTATGCATGTCCCTCTAAGAACTACTTTAGCTATATCCTACTTTGATTTGTAGCACTTTCACTGTGACTTTTCATTTCCACTATGATTTCTATTTTTTACTTATATTTACAAGTGTGGTTTTTGGCTAATCCTGTTTTAACTAATTGTATTATAGTCAGAGAACATCTTATACATGATAATAATTCTTTAAAGTTTGTTGAACCTTGTTTTAAAACTAGTGTCTGGTAGATTTAATAACTACTCCATGCATGCTTGAGAAGACGAAGCACTCTTTAACGGTTAAACATATTAAATCAATTTGTGATTAGAGTATTCAAATTTTGTCTTTATCCTTTTTCATAGAGTTACTTTGTTAAAATATTTCAAGTATGATGGAACACTGATACATTTTTCCTTGTGATGCTGTCAAGTTTTGCTTAAAAATTTCCATACAAGGTTTAGAACTGCCATTTTTTTTTCTGATAAATTGAATCTTTTAATAATAATATAGCAAACACATTTGTTTTAAGTAATGCCTTAATTTTTTGTTATTAAAATGGCTAATCCAACTTTCTTTTAGTCAGTATTTGTGTGGCGCATATTGTTTTAATATCCTTTTTTTTTTACAATTAGTGTGTATATATTTTTTTTTAAGATTAAACAGGTGGGTTTTATTATCAAATGGAAAATTCTACAAAAACTCAGTAGTATTGTAGGATTACTACTTTCTATGTGTATATTTCTATTTTTAAACATTTATTTATTTCCGAGAGACAGAAAGAGACACCATGAGTTGGGGAGGGACAGAATCCAAAGCAGGCTTCAGGCTCTGAGCAGTCAGCACAGAGCCCAACCTGGGGCTTGAACTCACGAGTGGTGAGATCATGACCTGAGCTGAAGTTGGACGGTTAACCAACTGAGCCACCCAGGAGCCCCTACTACTTTCTATCTTAAAGTCTTGCAGAGTTTTGGGCAGCCAACATCTTAAAGGATCAGACATAAATAGCTCCTTTTCTGATCGTAAGTGCCAGTTGTCACCAATTTTCACACAAACGGTTTTTCGCTTTTTTCTTTTTTCCTACTGCAGTTGAAGGACCATTCATTGCTGGTCAGGTGAAGAGGGAATGTTTGGCTTTCCATTCAAGGTATTAATCAACATAATTTTTTTCATGCCTTCTGGTATTTTTTTTAAATATAACTCACTGTCAAACTGGCTTACATACAATACCTTGTGTTCATCCCAACAAGTGCCCTCCTCAATGCCAATCACCCACTTTCCCCTCTCCCCCACTTTTCTCTGTTCTCTGTATTTCAGAGCCCCTTATGGTTTGCCTTAATCAAAGTAACTAAAACTAGCAGCCACATAAAGCTGCAGGGCAGTGCATCCAAGCCAAGGAAAACAGGAGTAACTTAAAGAAATGTGTGCACTTAGTTAATCGAATCTGTTTTCCTCTTTGGAGTTCCATGAGGCAACAGTACTAGCTAACTAGTGTCTAATGTTGCACTTTCATGGCATAAACACAGCTAAACACATAGTGTTCAAGACTGACAGCATCAGTACCAGCTCTACCCACTTCAGTGTTTACCTCTTGGTCCAGCAAGCCGACTATGCTTTCAAGAGTTTTAACCATTTGACAGGTAAGGCATGACAGAAAGGTTTAAGGCTACATCTTACTAGATACAAACATTCACTTCAGTTAGTATATTACTTTCTAGAGTATGCTGTTGAAATAGTCTAGTTTTGTGATATGAAAAACTATTAGAGTCAAGACCATCAGTAATGGGGAAAGTACAATATAAAATAATACATATGAAGCCACAATTTTAGTTACAGTTTAAACTAGAAATTAGTAACTATGCATAGCTGCTGCTTTTTTGGTTTTGCATTTTGGCCTCTAGATCATTCTTATTCAGAACTGGTACCTGCTGAAAAAGAGCTGCAACTTTTTTTTAAAGCTTATTTATTTATTTTGAGAGAGAGAGAGAGGGAACATGTGGGGGAGAACAAAGACAGGGAGAGAGAGAATCCCATGCAGGCTCCATGCTGTCAGTGTGGAGCCTGACTAAGGGCTCGAACTCACGAACCGTGAGGTCATGACCTGAGCTGAAACCAAGAGTCAGATGCTTAACCAAGTGAGCCATCCAGGCTCCCCAAGAGACACAATCTTTCAGCTCTTGTGTGTTTTATGGTGGCTGTGCCATGTACTGTGTATTTACGTTTTAATCGTGCTTCTCACAAATAGCACATAGCTGGATTTCTTTTCCCTGCTTGAGAGCCTTTTTCGTTGTTTAGCTTTGTCCATTTATATTTATTGTGATTACTGATATATTTTGAATTCTTGCTAACCTTTATTTTCTGCTTTGTATTTGTCCGGACCTCTCTCTGCTTCCATTTTTACCCTTCTTTTCCTGTTTCTTTTGGATTTAGTTTATATCATTCCATTTACTCCCTCATGTTTTCAAAAGTCACTATAAAATCACTATTGTTTCTAATAGTTACCAAAAATGCACATGTAAATCTAAAATTAATCACTGTATGTACCTTCTTCCCAAATAAAAAAGACCTTAGCAACTATGTAACTAAGATTATCCTCTTATATATCACATGTTATTTGGTCTACCACTTTAGTTTTTTTAAAAATCTCTCAAATTATATATTAGTTATAATATTTTGTTCACATAATCCCACAGGTTTNTGATGCATAGGAGCACATGTACCCCAATGTTCATAGCAGCACTCTCCACAATAGCTAAAACATGGAAAGAGCCAGCTAAAGTGATTCTTAAAGGGGAAAGTCTTTTAGTGAGATATATTGGTAAGCTTTCTCCATTTTTGTTTGTTTCAAAATGTTTTTATCTTACCTCTGTTTTTGAAAGATAACTGGGCATACAATTCTAAGCTGATGGCTAATTTCTCTTAGCCCTTTGAAGATAACAGTGTGTGTTTTGGCTGCCATTGTTGCTGTTGATAAGTCTGCTGCTGACTATTCCTTTGTTGGTAATATGTCTTTTATCTCCAGATGTTTTAAGATCTTTGTCTTTGGATTTCAGCAATTTCAGTATGCTTTTTCTACAGGTAACAATCAGGATTCAACTTCAGAAACTATCTCTATTTAAAGCAGAAAGGAATTTAACATTCATTTCCAACTGAAATGCTGAATGAGTAAAGTTTAGATGCTCTGGGAGTGGCTTATGAGCACTACCATGGAATTATCTCGCCAAAGGAACTTTTTTCCTTTTCACATTTAGGAAGCTAGAGAATTGGGAAGACTGGGCCAGCTTTGCACCAAGTATCATACTGTAACCTTAGCTATAATTCATAGATCAAGAAGCTGTCATCATACTTGTTTCTAGGGTCATGATGCACACCCTTGATCCACAACAGTAAATGGATGCCTTACATAATACCACTTCTCTCCTGCACTTAACTTGGTTCTGAATTCAATCTCATGTGAATACACGTGATTGGCAGAACCTGAATGTATCTAAAAACTTACCTGCAAAAGACATATGGGAAATACAGCTTTTCAGCATCTATATTACAGGAATGAACACTTGAAGGATAGTGAGTGAGCTTACCACATCTGCCATACCTGAGAAAGATTTCATTTATCCTGCTAGGGAATTATTGTCCTTGAAGCTAAGGAATCATGTCTTCTATCATTTCAAGAAAATCCACACCTACTATCTCTTTGAATATCCCTCTGTCCCCATTTTTGCTATTTTTTCCCTTGGAAAAAATATACTTAAGTTTATTTCAGTATATTTTTGAATGTCAGAGTTCTTTGATTCTAGGGGCACCTGGGTGGCTCAGTCGGTTGAGCATCCAACTCTTGATTTTGGCTCAGGTCATGATCCCAGGGTCATAGGATTGAGC
The DNA here is from genome assembly GCF_008692635.1 of Crocuta crocuta. NCBI lineage: Eukaryota > Metazoa > Chordata > Mammalia > Carnivora > Hyaenidae > Crocuta > Crocuta crocuta. The sequence goes on along the minus strand of NW_027530529.1, from coordinate 108,198 downwards.
CCTGCATTGGCCTCTGTGCTGAGCATGGAGCCTGCTGGGTATTTTCTTGCTTCCTCTCTCTGTGCCCCTCCCTATGCATACACACACATACCTTCTCTCTCTCAAAAATGAATGAATGAATGAATGAATAAGGGAAAAAAAGAGAAATTCTTTGATTCTTTTTCAAATCTGAATTTTTTTTTTTTTTGATAATCTCCTGTTCCTTGGTCATGTTTTCATTTTCTCCTTCATTTCATTAAATATTTTCTAAATATTTACTTTATATTTTGGCATCTGATTTGGGGGGTTTATTTCTACTGATTTCTGTTTCTCCTGACTTTTGCTCGTGGTAGCTTATTTCCTCTTCTGGTTTTGGAACTGATTGTGCATATTTGTTTAATCTCCATCCAATCTACAGAAATCCTGAAGGGCATATATAACAGTACATCTTTTTTTAAAGATAATTTACTTTTGCTTCTTTCATACATTCTGGGGCTCTAGGAATGTTGGATCCATTTAAGATAATTTTACACCCTGAGGTTTCCCAAATAATAAAGGTAATATTGTGTATTTAAATCCCAAACCTGTGTGAAGGCAGAAGAGTGACTACAAATTCTCAGGGTGGTCATTTTTCCTAGGTAAAACAGGCTGAAGGACTTTGTCTTTGGATTTCAGCAGTCTTGTACTGAAGACAGTCTTGTAACTGTCTTACCCATACCCAGACAGGTAACTGTCATACCCAGAACAGTCTTGTAACTGTTCATGATCTCAGAACTCATTTGTCAGTTTAGTTTTCAGGTCCTTCTTTGGATTTGATGCTTTAGAATTTTCTTCACATTTTTGAGTTCTTATGCATTTAAAAGGATGTTTGTTGTGCTCTATCCAGAATTTCTAGATGTTTTGTTACAAAAGAGATTTTCTGATATATCTTGTCAGACATAGTAAAAAAACAAAACAAGTTCTAGAGTTTCCACCTGATTTAAAAAATTTTTAAGGTTTATTTTATCTTTGAGAGAGAGAGAGATCACGGAACAGAGGAGGGGCAGAGAGAGAGGGAGACACAGAATTCGAAGCAGGCTCTAGGCTCTGAGCTGTCAGCAAAGAGCTCAATACGAGGCTTGAACCCACGAACCACGACATCATGACCTGAGCTGAAGTCAGACACTTAACCAACTGAGCCACCCAGGTGTCCCTCAACCTGATTTTAAAAAATCTTTACTGATAAGCACTATCCTGAGTTTCAGCTAAGACCAGAGGAAACTTATAATCTAGATAGGCAAAGCAGATATGTAAACGATGAACAGTATTAAATGAAATAATCACCAAATGGAAATATAAGAAAGAAGCTGTGCATGGAGGAGGGCACTTGTTGGGATGAGCACTGGGTGTTATATGTAAGCCAACTTGACAATAAACTATTTAAGGAAAAAAAAAAAGAAAGAAGTTGTGGCAATGCAGATGGAAGAAAGAGGTTTATCTCCTAGGACTTCCACTGTTGCATACTTTTTTTTACAGGTCTATCATTTGTGTTTCTAAAAGTATTGGCATCCTATCTATTAGACTTGATTTAAGGCAACGACTGTATTTTATGCTTGTTCACAGTTCTCTAAGGTGCTTAGATTAAAAGCAGAATAAATTAGGGATTCCTGCTTCTGGGAAGATGAAACAGACACCCTTTTCCCTGTTCTTCCCACTAAGTATAAATTAAAAATCCTGAACATTATATAAAAACAAGCACAAGAAGACTCTGAAGGGTGGAAAGAAGGCCAACTGGTTAGAGACTGGGACCTGAGTTACACTACAATAGGTTCCATGTGTTTTCTTTTTGCCTCATATATCCCAAAGTTGGAACTAGAGATGCAACCCAGAAATGCCACTAGATACAGACAAAACATAGTTCCATTAAAAGCCTGCTCTCTCTAGCCAAATGACCAGGAAAGAGACAGCCTAGCAAGGCAGAAAAGTTACACAGTAACTACTATTCTATAGTCAAATACCACAAAAAACTGTAGCCTCAACTCCATCCATGGTGCAAAGACCGAGGGGGGAGTCTATACTTCTTTCTTATCAGGCCATAAGAAGGTGGGCTAAAACAAAAGATTTAACATTCATATTATCAGTGTCCAGGAAGAAGAGAAGGAAGAAGGCAAGGCTGAAAATTTTCAAATTTAGCCAAAAAGTCTCCCCCCAAACAAACAAACAAAAGCATTATAAAGCCACAGACTCAAGAAGCTGAGCTAACTCAAACATGCTAAACCCAAAGAAATCCATATCAAAACATACTATAGACAAACTTCTAAAAACTAAAGAAAAAAGTCTTGAAAAGAGTGACAGAGAAGCAATACCTTGCCTATACTACAGGATAAAACCAATATGAATCAGAGGATTTCTCATCAGAAAACCTGAAGGCCGGAAGGAAGTGGCACATTTTTCAAGTTCTGAAAGACAACTGTCAACCTAGAATTCTATATCCAGCAAAATTATCCTCTGGGAATGAAACAGAAATCAAGACACATTTTCAGATGAAGGTTAGAGATTCTGGGACCTCAAGGAAGTTTTCTAAACAGAAATGAAATGATGAGGCATGGCTGGGGGGCTGAGTCAGTTAAGTGTCTTTCTCTTGATTTTGGCTCAGGTCATGGTCTCACAGTTTATGAGATAGAGCCCTGTGTTGGGCTCTGTGCTGACAGTGTGGAGCCTGCTTGGGATTCTCTCTCCCTCTCTCTCTGCCCCACCTCTGCTTGTGCTCTCTCTCTCTCAAGATATATAAATAAACATGAAAAAATTTTAAAATAAAAAAGAAAGGAAATGATGAGAGAAGGAATTTTAGAATGTTAGAAAGGAAGAAAGAGAAATGGAAAGAGAAAAATATGAGTAAATACATTTTTCTTCTCCTTTTTGTTTCTCCTATTATGTTTTATGGTAGGGCAAAAACCATAATACTGTCTGATATGGTTAAAAATCCAAAATGCATATTTTAAGTTGAGCAGGGAAAAGTACAGCTATGGGCTAAATTTTTCCCCCTTGGGTACCTGGGTGGATCAGTCGGTCAAGCGTCCGACTTTGGCTCAGGTCATGATCTCACTGTTCCTGGGTTCGATTGAACCCCATGTTGGGCTCTGTGCTGACAGCTCGGAGCCTGGAGCTTGCTTCCGATTCTGTGTCTCCCCCCTCTCTCTGCCCCTCCCCTGTTCACACTCTGTTTCTCTCTCTCTCAAAAATAAATAAACATTAGAAAAAATCTTCCTCCTCAAAAAAGATGTTGAAGTCCTAAGCCCCAGTACCTCAGAATGTGAGCTTGTTTGGAAATAGGGTCATTGCAGATATAATTATTTACAATGAGATTATAATGGAGTAGGGTGGGCTCCTAATCCAATATGAATGATGTTCTTATAAGAAAACAGCCATGTAAAGACACAGAAATACAAGGAGAACACCATGTCCCATGTCGTGACAAAGACTGAAATTATGTGGAAAAAAGTCAAGCTTTATAAAAAGAGGTAAGGATGGATTCCCCTACAGGAATCACAGTGATACTGACACCATGATTTCTGACTTCTGGCTTCCAGAACTGTGAAACAATAAATAAAACTATAAACCAATATCCTTCATGATTATAGATATAAAAATCCTTAAGAAAATAATAACAAATATCATTTGACAACATATAAAAAATTTTATACCATGACTAAGTGTGGTTCATTCAGATTACAAAGTTTGTTCAATATTGAAAATTAATCCATGTATTAACATCACACTAACAGACAGGAAAAAGTTATATGATCAAATCAATTGTTACTGAAAAAACATGAAATTAAGCAATTTCCTCAACTTGATAAAGAACATCTATAAAAACCATACAGCTAACACTGCTCTTAGGTAGTGGTGAAAGACTGAATGCATTTCCCCTAAAATTAAAAATAAGACAAGGATATCTGCTCTCCCCACTCTTAATCAATATAGTCTTAGAAGTTCTAGTCAGAACAATAAGACAAAAAAGGATTTCCAAAGCACATACATTAGAAAGGATGATATAAACTGTTCCTATTTGCAGCAAATCTCAAGAAATCTACACAAGTCTTCTAGAAATATTAAGTTCAGCAAGGTGGCAGAGTATAAGATAAAGAATATTTTATTTCTATATAACAGCAATGAATAGGTTAATACAAAAATTTGAAAATAATATACCCTTTACAATTGCTCAAAAAACTGAAACTCCAAAATGCTGACCAAAAAAAAAAAAAAAATCAAAGACCATCCAAATAAATGGAGGGACATGCTATGTTTATGGACTGGAAGACTCAACATAACAAAGACATGAATTCTTTGTAAATTGATACACAGGTTTAATGCAATTCCTACCAAAATCTCAACAAAAATTTAAACATAGACAGTATTATGGTAAAGTTTATATGGAAAGGAACCCAAACAGCTAAAACAATTTTGAAAAGAAATGAGAGGAATCAGTCTGTATGACTTGAAGAGTTGTTTTACAGCTACAGTAATCAGGACAGTGTGGCATTGGTGGAAGGATGACACACAGATCAATGTAAGAGAATCAAAACACAGAAATAGATCCACACAAATATATACAAATCACCTTTGAGAAAAGAGTAAAAGTAGTTCAGTGGAGAAATTTCAGATACAGTCTTTTCAATCAGTGTTCCTGGAGGCAGCTGGACATCTATAGGTAACAAAATGAACTTCGACCTAAGCCTCACACCTTACATAAAAATTAACTAAAAATAAATTATGAACTCAAATGTAACATGTAAAACTATATAAAACTTTTAGGGAAAAAAAAAAACAGAATAAATCTAGGGTTAGAGACTGAGTCCCTATATTTGACACCAAAAGTATGATCCATAAAATAAAAATTGATAAATTGGACTTCATCAAAACTAAAAACTTTTTTGCTTTGTGAAAGACTCTGTGAAGAGTAAGAAAAGACAAGGTATAGACAGGGAGAAAATATTTATAAGCTATGTATTTGACGGAGGATTAGTATCTAAAATATATAAATAACTTTTAAAACTGAACTGGAGAAAAAAAAGAGAAACATTACCAACAGAAAACAGGCAAAGACATGAACAAATATTTCCACAAAGAGGATATACAGATGGCAAATAAACACATGAAAATATGTTCATCTTTAGACATTAGGAAATGAGAATTAAAACCACAATGAGAGACTGTCTATCAGAATAGCTAAAATAAAAAATAGTGACAACACGAAATGCTGGCATGAATGCAGAAAAACTGGGTGGTTCACACACTGCTGGTAGGAATCTAAAAGGACAGACCCACCTGGAAAACAGTATGGCAATTCTGAGAAAAACGAAACATACAACCATGACACAACCTGGCAATCCCGCTCTGGACATTTATTCCAGAGAAGTGAAAATTTGTATTCGTACAAAAACCTATACACAAATGTTCGCAGCAGCTTTATTCCTTATAAGTCAAAAACTAGAAACAATCCAGATGTCATTTAACAGGTCAGTGGTTAAACCGTGGTGCGTGCATAGCACAGAATACTACCCAGCAACAGAAAGGAATGAACTACTGATACACTCAACAATTTACACTAATCTCCAGTGAATTATGCTGAGTGCAAAAGACCAATCCCAAAGGTTATAAATGATTCCATTTATATAATATTTTTGAAATTAAAAAATCTAGAAATGAAGGACAGACTAGTGGTTGCCAGGGGTTAAGGACAAGGGGTGAGAGAGGGTGGGTATGGCTATACAAGGACAACACGGGATCCTTGTAATGATGGAACTGTTCTGTATCTTGACTTTGTCAATGTCAAGTCCTGGCTGTAATACTGTACTATAGTTTTGCAAGACATTATCATTGGAGAAAATTGGTAAACGGTGTAGGAGATCTCTATTATTTCTTATAATGCATGTTAATTCTACAATTACCTCAAAATAAAAAGCTTAATTAAAAAAGAAAAAAAACAGAATAAACCCATAAATCATATTATTTATTTATCGAACATCTGCTGCTGTATGGCCATGACCCATGGGAGGTACTCACATGAATATTACTTAATATTCATAAACTCTATAAAGATTATGCTATTTCCTAAATCATCTTTCTAGAATACTGCTTCTTTGAGACATTAACAGCATTCCTTGAATAGTGTTTTGTAAAAAACGTTCTGAGTTAAGTAGCTTGAGAAACAATTTTTATTTTTACTACAGGATTTCTCAAGGCAATATACTAATGTACATTATAAATATTCAAAAGGAAGCCATCATACACAGCTTTCCTCAAATTAATTTTGGAACTTTTGTTTTTACATAATGCCTGTTAACAACTTGCTTAAAGAATTAGTATTCCTTACCTTATGCCACAATAAATGTTGGTTTATAGTTTTCTATCTATATCCCTGCTCGTGTTATGTTTTATGTCTTATTTCAAGTTAGGCTATAGATTTATTGCCTAAATGTAATCTAATCATGGTGTTGATGATCCAATCCAAACTACTCACCATGTAACAATATAAATAGATCGAAGTACTAATGTGAAGACCAACATTCCATACATAACCTGAATAAGAAAAGAAAAATGAAGTCAGTAAAATTATTATCCTTTGTCAAAGGAAGTATATTTTGCCTACAAAATAGCATGCTCAATAAAACATAAACATTTATTATCATTTGTTACATTTAAAGAACAGAATTTTAGCAAATATTTTCTCCTAATCTAAAGGTTGCCTTTCGGTGTTGTTGACAGTCTCCTTTGCTGTGCAGAAGCTTTTTATTTTGATGAAGTCCCAATAGTCTATTTTTGCTTTTGTTTCCCTTGCCTCCAAAAACGTTATCTAGAAATAAGTTGCTACTGTGGATATCAAAAAGGTTACTGCCTGTGTTCTCCTCTAGGATTTTTATGGTTTCAAGTCTCCCACTTAGGTATTTAATCCATTTTGAATTTATTTTTGTGTAGGGTGTGAGAAAATGGTCCAGTTTCCCCAACACCATTTGTTGAAGAGACTGTTTTTTGCACACTGGATATTCTTTCCTGCTTTACCAAAGATTAATTGACCACACAGTTGTGGATTCATTTCTGAGTTTTTTATTCTGTTCCACTGAATCTATGTGTCTTTTCTGTGCCAGAAGCATATTGTTTTGATTGCTACAGCTTTGTAAGAGAACTTGAAGGCTAGACTTGTAATGCTTCCAGCTTTGCTTTTCTTCTTCAAGGTTGCTTTGGCTATTCAGGGTCTTTTGAGGTTCCATATATATTGTAGGGTTATTTGATAAAGAGTTAGTATCCAAAATATATAAAAATACTTATAGAACTCCACACTCAAAAACCCAATAATCCAATTTAAAAGTGGGAAGAGGCTATGAATAGACATTTTTCCAAAGACATACAGATGACCAGCAGACACATAAAAAGATGCTCACCATCATTCATCATCAGAATGGCTAAAATCAACAATATAAGAAACAACAGGTGGTGGTGAGAAAGAAACAACAGGTGTGGAGTAAAGGGAACCTTCGTGCACTGTTGGTGGGAATGCAACTGGTGCAGCCCCTCTGGAAAACAGCATGGAGTTTCCTCAAAAAGTTAAAAATAGAACTATCCTATGATCCAGCAATTGTAACACTAGGTATTTACCCAAAGGATACAAAAATAATGAATTTGAAGGGATACATGGACCCTAATGTTAACAGCAGCACTATCTACCATAGCCCAATTATGGAAACAGCCCGAGTCCCCACTGACTGATGAATGGATAAAGAAGATGTGGTGTACAGAATGGGAGCTAAGATAGCTTGTCTCAGCTCTCCAGCACAGCTAGATAACTATCAAATCATTCTGAATACCCAAGAAACAGACCTGAGGACTGATAAAACAAATTGTACAACTAGAGAGAGAGAAAAGGCCACATTGAGGAAGGTAGGGCGTGCAGAGATGTGGTTTGGGGGAGAAATGGATCATGGGTGCTGCAGAGGGGAGGGAGTCCTGGTTGTAGAGAAAGGTGAGATAGAGAAGAAAGCACAGGATTGCACACAAGAACACTTTCCCAAAGTCATTGGGTGGAAAAACTAGAAGGGCTGATTTTTGTGGTTTTTGCAATCAGCAGTGCTCAAAGACTGGAATTCTGGAGGACGGTACTGCCCTGCTCCTGGAGAGATGGCAGGCAAGTGCTACTGGGCAGAAGGCATGATCTGAGGATCACCTGAGGCACATGGGGAGGTGATTGTATTGTTTTCTTGGAACGTTACCTGTGAGAGGTGGCATTCCCTCTCTGGGGACAAAGAGCCAGGTGGCGCCATTTCACTCCCCTGCCCCTCACCAGAGGTGCAGACACCTGCTGTGGGCAGCTAACCTGGACAATGGGTATTTAGTTGCTTTGTTCCTGCTCTGGCGCAGCTGCCCTTCTGGGTCAAACCTGCATCAGTCCCAGTGTAATGTGGGAGCCATTACACTCTCACCAGAAGACCAGCATGAGTCCCTAACACACCAGGTCCTAAAGTCTGGGGTTTTGAAAGTCGGCAGGCTTGGCTATGGTGGAGCACTGAGGGCACTGTGCTGTTCCAGGCAGGCAAGCAACTCAGAGACAGACAGCGTGAAAATGGTGATCTATTAAATACATAGGACACACGAGGGTTAATTATTCATTCTTATGGGAGGGCTTCCCTGAGAGCAGCAAGGGTGGCCTCCCCTCCCTGGGGACCAAGGAACTGGCTCGCACCATTTCCTTCCCCCGCCCCTTAGCATAAATCAACTTTAGTAAAGAGCACAGCACCAACACTAGCTGCCTACCGCTTACCCCAGGTCTCACTCCTCTGTGCTCCACTGGTAATGCTCTTCTTGGGCAGGTGTGCTTACGGACCAGCACGGCAGGCCTCTTCCTTGAAGACCAGCACAAACTCCCACACACACATCTACTGACTACAGCATTCTGCAAAGCTTCTGTTCTAGTGGAAATAGCATCAGGTATCATTTAACAAGCAGAACAGAACACACCTAGTTAAAACTCACCATAAAATCTGGCCAAGGACCAAACACTGTCTACTGCAGGCAAGGAAAGCATCTAGAGACAACTGAGGGACAGACCAGCCAAAACACAGCAGCAGAGTGCACGCAACACACACCAGAGACACTTCCTAAAGTGCCAGGCCCTGCACGTTACATGACTTATTCTTCATAAAGCCATTACTCAAAGGAGCAGGACATAACAAGATTTCTACCACACAGAAGAGAGAGACCTGGACAAAATGCCAAGATGGAGGAATTCATCCCAAAAGAAAGAACAAAGTCACAGCCAGAGATCTAATCAAAACAGATAAAATTAATATTCTTCCTGATGCAGAATTTAAAGCAAGAATCATAATGCTTGTTGGGCTTGAGAAAAGTATGGAAGACATTAGCACTCCAGAAATACTGCATGTGTCTCTTCGCAGTCCAAACCCCTCACTACCTCCTTGGAGGAAACCACTCTCTTGACTTTTACAATAAACACTTTTTTGCTTTTCTCTACATATTTACTAACTTAAACTGGTCTCCTAAATATGAATTCTTAAATATTCTTTGTTTTTTTTATTTTAATGGAAAGTTTTTTGTTATTATTTCCTCAAATAAGCCTTCTTCCCCCTTTCCTCTCTCTCCTTCTGAGACTCCTATGATAGGAATGTTACTATGTTTGGAGTCACTGAGTTTTCTAAGTCTACTCTCATGATCATTCTGCTTTCTCTTTTTTGTTGAGCTTCATTATTTCCCATAATTCTATCTTCTCTTTCACTTATTTGCTCCTCTGCTTCTTCTATCCTTATGGTCATTACATCCAGTTGGTTTTGAATCTTAAGATATTACATTTTTCATTTCTGCCTGATTGTTTTTTTTATAGAAAGAATTTTAATTTACAATAGAATAATGCATACATTTATTTTCATCTTGTCTCTTAAGATTCAGTTACACTCTGTATGTAGCCATATTTTATTCATTTTGTATATTACATACTATTTAACTGGATTACAATACTACAACTTATTTACCCATTTTTATGTTGAACATTTTTGGGTTATTTCCAGTTTTCACTTCTATGAACATTTTTACAAATCCTACTGCACATGTATACACGTTTATCTAGGATATGTACCTAGGAGTGTAACTGCCAGGTTAGAGGTTATATGTATTATTAAAATAACTTAAAAAGACAAACTGTTTTCCAAGGTGGTTTTACCAAATTTTACACCAACCAATGTGTGTTTCTTTTGTGCCACATACTTACCAACATATGATATAGTCAGATATCTAAATTTTTGTCAATCTATGTGGTTTTTAACACATATTTCCCTGGTTACAGGTTGAACACTTATTATGTTTACTGGCTGTTTGATGTCCTCTGTTGTTCAAACCTATTTTTTCATTTGGTTGTTTCTCATTATATTGTTACTTTTTTTTAACTTTAAAAAACTTTAAAAATTGAAATATAACACACAAGTGCTCAAAAGATAAATATGGTTTGATGATTATCACAAAATAAGTACCTCTGTACTTTTTGAATTTGTAAGTAAAAAAACAGAACTCTGTCCCTAAATCAACCTCAATACCACTCTCAAACCTTAAATCCTCTCTTCCCCAAGGTGTACCACTATTCTGACTTCTAACATTAGAGTTTAATTTTGCCTGTTTTGAACCTCATTATAAATGGAACCCTCCAATATATGTCAAGCTTCCTTTACTCATTATGTTTATGAGCCTCATTCAACTTGTAACATGAGCTGTATGTTAGTTTTCACTGCTATTTAATATGCATTTCATTTCTATTTAATAACTTATTAATATTTAATAATTAATTAAAATCATTTAATAATTACAATCAAAATGTTTTAATTATTTAAAAGGTGCAAGATTTATATGATCTGAAAAATATCTAGACTATGAATGTTTTATTTAAAATGTTTAAAATTAAAAATAAATTTAATATATTTAATATTTAATAACATTAATATTATTTTAATAAGCATATTTTAGTTTTCCTGATTATAATATTTTAATAGTGAGGGATCTGTGTATTAAATAGGTAATAATTATGTCAAAAAAGTACTTTTTAGGTGGGGTTTTTTTTTTGTTTAAACAACAGATATTTATTTCCTTATAGTTTTGGAGGGTAGAAATCCAAGATCAAGGTGCCAGCAAACTTGTCAGAGTCTCTCTGCGGGACTCTTGCTGGCTTGTCCATGGCCACCTTTTTCTGATGTCTTCATATGATCTTCTACTGTGTATAACTGTGTCTTAATCTCTCTTTATAATGACACTGGTCATATTGGATTAGGGCCTGTCCAATGACCTCATTTTACCTTAATTATCTCTTTCAAGGTACTGTCTCCAAATAGTTACTTAAAAAAAAATTCCAGTATAACTGACAGTTACATTAGTTTCAAGTGTATAATACAGTGATTCAACAGTTCTACACATTATCTGATGCTTATCATGATAAATGTACTCTTAATCTGCTTCACCTATTTCACCCATCCTTGCTCCCCTCTGTAACTGTCAGTTTGTGCTCTATAGTAAAGAATCTGTTTCTTGTTTCTTTCTTTTTTTTTTAAATTTGTTTTGCTTTTTAAATTCCACATGAAATCATATGGTATTTGTCTTTCTCTGACTTATTTTACTTAGCATTATACCCTCTAGGCCTACTCATGTTGTTGCAAATGGCAATATTTTATTCCTTTTTATGGCTGAATAATATTCCATTATACGTACATACATAAATATATATGTACATATACACACACATATATACATATATATATCACTTCTTTATCCATTCATCTATAGATGGACACTTAGGCTGCTTCCATAATTCAGTTTTTGTAAATAATGCTGCAATAAACATAGAGGTACATATATATTTTCAAATTAGTGTTTTCATTTTCTTTGGGTAAATACTCAGTAATGAAATTACTGGATCATATAATAATTCTTTTATTTTTATTTTTTGGAACATATAGTAATTCTGTTCGTAATCTCTGAGGAGGTTCCGCCAGTTTGCATTCCCACCAACAGTGCATAAGGATTTCTTTTCCATGTACTTGCCAACACTTTTTGTTTCTTGTATTTTGAATTTAATCATAATGACAGGGATGAAATGGTACCTCATTGTGGTTCTGATTTCTATTTCCCTGATAATGAGTGATGTTGAACATCTTTTCATGTGTCTGTTGGCCATTTATGTCTTTGGAGAAATGTCTGTTTGTGCCTTCTGCCCATTTTTAAACTGGATTATTTGGGTGGTTTTTTGGTGTTGAGTTTGTAAATTCTTTATACTTGGACATTAGCCCTTTATTGGATATGTCATCTGAAAACATATTTTCCAGGGCACCTGGGTGGCTCAGTCAGTTAAGAGTCTGACTTCAGCTCAGGTCATGATCTCATGATCGAGGTTCAAACCCCATGTCCAGCTCTGTGCTGACAGCTCAGAGCCTGGAGCCTGCTTCAGATTCTGTGTGTGTGTCTCTATCTCTGCCCCTACTCTATGCCCACTCTATCTCTGTCTCTCTCAAAATAAATAAACATTAAAGAAAAGTTTTAAAAAGATTAAAAAAAATCTTTTCCCATTCAGTAGGTTGTCTTTTTGTTTTATTGATGGTTTCCTTTGTTGCGCAACATTTTATTTTGATGTAGTCCCAACAGTCTCCCCTGCCTTAGGACACATATTTTGAAAAATGTTGCTATGGACAATGTCAGAGAAATTACTGCCTGTGATCTCTTCTAGGATTTTTATGGTTTCAAGTCTCATAGTTAGGTCTTTGATCCATTTTGAGTTTTGTGTATGGTGTAGAAAGTGGTCCAGTTTCATTCCTAGGCATGTAGCTGTCCATTTTTACCCAACATCATTTGTTGAAGATAATTTTTCCCACTGCACTGAATATGCCTATTTTATATATCCATTCTACTGCCACTGGATATTGGGGTCCAACTTCAGTTATCTATAATAACCCAGCTATAAACATTTTAATATATATTTTTGGTGTACATGTCCAGAGATTTCTATTGAACATAAACCTAGGAACCAAACTGCTGGATCAGAGTATACATAAATTCAATTTTAGTGGCTTATACAAACTGTTTTCCAAAGTGGTTACACCAATTAATACTCTCACCAACAGTGTATGATGGTTGCCAAACATCCTTATCAGTGAGCACTTGATACTTTAGTCTTTTTTATTTTAGCTATTCTGTTGGGTTTCTAGTAGCATCTCAATGTGTTTATAATTTTTATTTCAGTGATGACTATTCCATTTCACATGTTTATTGATCATTTGGATATAATCTTTTATGAAGCACTCTTAAAATCTCTTCTCCTTTTTTCAATTGGGTCTTCTATTTTTATTGGTTTGTAGAAGGTCTTTATATATACTAGTCTTTGCTTGGTCATATGGTTTGCCAATATCTTAATCCACTCTATAGCATTATGTTTTCACTCTGATGACGTCTTTTGATGAATGCAAACTCTTAATTTTAAGATAAATGATTACTATTGCCTGTGTCTTATAATAATTGTAATATTATCCATTTATTTAGGAACTCTTTAATGTCTTCAAATATATTTCAACAATTATGTTAGATTTGTTAGATTTATTCCAAGGTACCTCATATTTTTAGATTATTACTTTANACCAATGAACCCTGAGAAAGAAATTTAATCCTTTAGACACATTTCAAGGATGTGAACAAGCCAAGGACAGAACAGAGACATAAAGATAAAAATCCAACCTTCAGACATTCTATAAACTCATAATGTATCCTAGGAACAGAGATATATACCACAATTTCCACAAAATACTCTTTGTTAATCATTTAATCCTGATCTGTAATACCACTAGGCACTGAGGTTCTATTGTTTTCTGTCCCTTTCTGGCAATATTAACTGACACTCGTTTATATGGGGTATATAGGGGCTCAAAAAGTGTGTTGGTCATTATTCTGTTTTAACCATGCAGGTACCTCATATTTTTAGATGATTACTTTTAGTACTACTTCCAGAAATATTTTCTGCTATACAACCATTTTTTGTATACTGTTTTTGTATCATATGATTTTGCTTTTTAAAAAAAATTTTTTTAAATGTTTTATTTATTTCTGAGAGAGAGAGAGAGAGAGAGGGAGAGAGAGAGCATGAGCAGGGGAGGATTAGAGAGAGAGGGAGACACAGAATCCTAGACAGGCACCAGGCTCTGAACTAGCTATCAGCACAGAGCCTGAAGCGGGGCTTGAGCCCACGAACCGTGAGACCATGACCTGAGCTGAAGTTGGATGCTCAACTGACTGAGCCACCCAGGCACCCCTGGTTTTGCTTTATAAAGTCTCTTCAAATTCTATTAATTTATCTGTAGATTCTTTAGATTTTCTATGTATACCTTTGTGTATCATTTGTGAATTTTTTTATCCTGTTAATCATTTATTTTTTCCTGCCTAAATGGGCCAAACCCTCCAGTACAATATGAAAAGAAATACTAATAACAAGCATTGCTATCTCACACTTGATCTCAAAGGGAAAGATTTCAATGGTTCATCACTAAGTGTAATACTGGCTGTAGGCCTAAAAATTTTTTTTTAATTCTCTTCATCAGATTAAAAAGGCCTTTTATATTTCTGATTTGCTCTAAGGGTTTTTAAAAATAATAAATCAACATTTTATCAAATACTTTTTCTGCATTTCTTGAGATAATTATATATTTTTTCTCATTTAATCTTTTAATATGATTTTCTGATACTAGTTAATAGTCTACCCAACTTCATCTTCCTGGGATACATCCAATTTAGGCATGATGCTTTATCCTTCTTTTTCTTTTCTCTTTCTTCTTTTTCTTCTTTTTTTTGGATTTGGTTTGCAAATATTTTGCTTAGGACCTTTACCTAACTAATCTTAACTCTTTTATTCAGCTCTTGCTAGCCTCATACAGGAGTTAGGAGAGTAGCTCTCCTTTCCTGTTCTCTATGAGAATCTGTTTAAGGTCAGAATTATTTCTTCTTTTACTGTGTGGTAGAACATTCTAGTGGAGTTATATTTGTGAGAAGATTTCTGACTATTGATTCAATTACTTTTAATGGCTATAAAGCAATTCAGATTTTCTATTCTTTTTTTAAGGTTAGAAAGATTCCTTTTTATTTTTTAAGTTTATTTATTTTGAGAGAGAGGGAGAGATATTAAGAGAGAGAGAGCGTATGGGAGGAGCAGAGAGGGAGGGAGAGAATCCCAAGCATGATCCACATTGTCAGTGCAGAGCCCAACATGTGGCTCGAACCCATGAACCATGAGATTATGACTTGACCTGAAATCAAGAGTCAGGTGCTTAACTGACTGAACCACATATGTGTCCCCAGATTTTCTATTCTTTACAAGTTTCTGCAAGTTATACTTCTTCTAGAAATCTGTCCACTTAAAAAAATACAATTTTAAATTAATTGGCATAAAGTTCCTCATAATATTAACTTTTTAATGACTCTAGGATTTTATGTGATATCCCCCTTCCACTTCTGATATTATTTGTGCTTTTCTTTTTCCCTTCTTGATGAAATTCACCAAGGATATGTTAACTTTATTTGTCTTTTCAAGAAGCAACTTAATGGCTCTGCTGATTTTCTCAGTAGTATATTTGTTTTCTGTTGTATTCATTTTTGCTTTTTATCTTTCCCAGTTTCTTGAAATACATGCCAAAATTCCCTTTTTGGCTTTTTTTTTTTTTTGTATATATGTCTTAAGGCTAGATATTTCTCTCCAAGTATTAATTTTGCCAAGTCCTACAAGTTTTAATATGTATTTACTTTCATTATGATTCAGTTCAAAATATTTTCCAATTTCTGTGGTTTTGTTTGATCAGTGGGTTATTAATATTACTTATATTTGACATAATTGCATTATAGTCTGAAATTATATTCTTATTCTAATATTCTTATTCTAATCCTTTGGAAGTTAAGATGGTATATGGGCAAGTATATGGTCAATTTTTGTAAATGTTCTCTAAAAGCTTGAAAAAATGTGTTTTTCCAATTGTTGGATACAGTATTTTACATTTGACTCATGGGTCAGGTTTCTTAATCATGCTGTTTAAATTTTTTATATCCTCTATTACTTACGGAAAGGTATGCATTAAAATCACCTAAGATTATAGATTTGTTTGGTTTTTTAGTTCTGACAGTTTTGCATTATATACTTGAGACATTATATGTATTAGATACAAATTTAAATTATCATAATTTTCTGATGAATTGAATATTTTTAATAGTAAGAAGTAATCTCCTCTTAACAACAGAAATGCTTTTTCCTTAAACTCTGTTTTGTCTGATAATAAAACAGCTATACCACATATACATATAACAAAATAATGCTTAGTGTTTGCACGGTATATACTTTTTCGTATTTTCACTTTCAACCTTCCCATATCTTGATGTTTCAGGTAGACTCTTTGATAAGGCCTTGATATGACTCCTGTCTATTACTTGTGGTCTCTCTATGACAGTAGAAGACAACAAATATTTACTGAGCATTGTACTAGACCATGGGGATATAATGGTGTGGAGTAAAGGGTTAATATCAAGCATTGCCTGATGTAGGTAGGTCTGGTTAAGAATGACTTCAGTCTCCCATCCTTGAATACAATGGTTAAGATAAACGGAAAATGTTATGTCTGCTTTGGTTGTGAAGGACTGCACCTAGGTTGGAAGCTTGGGGTCTGCATGAGAACAGTATCAAAGGTACCATTGTAAAGAATGGTAGGAAGAGTGCCAGGTCCAACTCTGGAATCTGGCTCAGGTCATAATCTCAGGGTGGTGGGATTGAGCCTTGTGTAGGGCTCTGCACTGAGTGTTCTATTCTAGGATTCTCTCTCTCTCTCTCTCTCTCTCTCTCTGTCCCTCCCTCCTCCCTTCTCCCCTGGTTGTACTTTCTCTGAAGACAAAAAGAAAAAAAAAATTAATTAAATAAAAAAAGAATGGTAACAAAAAGGGGCTGTAGCTTCTATGTCTTACAATAACCTCCCCTACACTTAGCTCTCATCGCTGGCAGCTGTGCAAAACTTAGGTGGTTGAAAGGGCAAAAGAATCTGTGTATATAAGTAGCTCTGGATCTCCTGATGAGATGAAAATGTTATAGCTGCTGTATTCTCCACCTTGTATCCCTCTACAGAGCTAAGTAAACACAGCATAAATTAAAGGCAATTAGAGGCTGACTACCAGCTTGAATCTGTAACTGCAGCCACAGTGCTCTAATGGTGAACCAGAAAGGCAATGATCCCTGCCCTCACAGCAATTAAAATCTAGTGTGAAAAGAGATAAGTAATCAGGCAATTAAAAATGTAATATTTAATTATCTGACAAGAACTGTACAGAATACTTTGTAAGCACATACAAAAGCCACCTAATCTAGATTTTGGCAGATAAAGACTTTTATGGAGTCTTTCATTGTTTTTATTAAAAAAATTTTTTTCCACGAATTGATAACTTTAATAAATAGACGATGGGTACATAAAAAAATAATAATAATAAAACAGTAAAAAAAGAAAAAAAAAGAAAAAATAAAAAAATAAAAAAACTTTTTTAAATGTTTTATTTATTTCTGAGAGAAAGAGAGAGAGAGAGAGAGAGAGAGACAGTGTGAGCAGGGGGCGGTCACAGAGAGAGGGAGATACAGAATCTGAAGGAGGCTCCAGGCTCTGAGCTAGCCGTCAACACAGAATCCAATGCAAGGCTCAAACTCACAAACCGCGAGATCATGACCTGAGCTGAAGTCGGACGCCCAACCGAGCCACCCAGGCGCCCCTGATTTTTCATTTTATAATTGAAGCATTAGGAAAAGCATCATTAATAATAACTGAAATATTATTAAGAGAAGCTGGAAGAAAATAACTTGCATAGCTTATATTCTGGGGGCTAGAAGAAAGTAAGGATGTCTAGAATATACTTTTGGAGTGAAGAGTGGGAAAAATGAAGTCAGAAAGGTAAGCAAAGGTTAAACTGGCTTTTCAGGTCACGATAAAGAGTTGAATTTTATCCTAAAAGCAAAGGGAAGTCAATGGAAGTTTCAGCAACAGTGCAACATGATCACTTGTGTATTAGAAAGTTATCCCTCTTGCTGGGTGGAGAATGAATTAGAGGGAGACAAGACTGATGGAAAACAAACGAATGACAAGGTATTACAGTAACCTAGGTGAGCGATGGGATCTGAAACAGGGTGCTATCTATCAGCGGAATGGAGAGAAATGGACAGATTAGAGAGATATTTAGGGCTTAGACTGATAATCAATTTGATATGGGAAGTTAGGAAGAGTTTGGAAAGTCAATGATGGCCTAGTTTATGACTAGCAGTTAGGGTCCATGGTGAAATTGTTCCTTGTGTTAGGGAATACAGGAAGAGAAGAAATACTGGAGAGAAAAAATGGTGATTTCATTTCTAGATAGGTTCAGAGTTTGAAGTGCCATTGATATATCCATGTAGAGATCTCTAGCAGAAGTTAGAGATCTGCGTCTAAATCAGAAGAAAATATCTGAGCTGAAGAAACAGATTTATGAATAATCATTATACAGAAGGAAAGGGAATGGATTCTTCAGGGAGTATGTTAAACACATTAAATAATGGATAAGGAAGAACCTATAATCTGGCAGTGCAATGGTGCTTTTCCAGATTAATTTTCTTCTTTCCACAAACATGTCTACCCCATATATTTTTATTTTCTCCTATGATCTGTGACAGACCTTGCTAGTGACCTACTCAGTATTGACCCCTCTCTTTTTTTTGTCTTTAAAGAAGACATTTTATCTGGTCAACAGTAGTCCAGCTATATATATGTTTGATTTGTCTGTCTCTCTTGCAGCTAGAGGTAGCCACATGACCTTCACAACTTTTCTCTATGCATATTCTAATATTAGTCATTTTTAACTAAAAAAAATAGAGTACATACTTGTTTGCTTCTTGTAATTTTCACCTAAAATTATTTTCATTCTTTTAAAAATGGATCTTTATGAAAATAAATTGAATTCCAAAGTAATCTGCTACAGGGGCATCATCATACCATGGAAGGAATATGGGCTTTGGAAGAAAACAGACCTGGTTCAATTTCCAGCTCTGCTAGTAACTTGGTGAGAAACAATGGACCAGTCACTTAACCTTTCTCTCAGTTATATCTCACCTATAAAATGAAGATGGTAATTTCTATATAGACTTGTTGACATTTAGTAAGATGATACTTAAGTCAATCTATATAAACTGTATGAAAGAATGTATAATACTCAGTACAAAGCAGATGATCAAAAATGTCAGCTTCTTTTGCTTCTTTTCCAAATGTGCTTACATAGTGATTTCCTTACATCCCTAATTTGTAATAAAATGGCACAAACAAAACAAAATTTAAATAACAGTTATTTGCTTAAGTTATCTGCTTAATATATATAGTGTGTTGTTTCCTACAAACCTTGAGGGTCAAATTAGAAGGGAGAGTAGTAAAATACTGACATGTCATGTCTAGAAATAATCTCTAGGAGACATTTACTTTGGCAGGGAGATTTTAAGCAACAGTACTCTTTGAGATAACAGATGAGATCTCATCTGAGATATTTAATTACTGACTTATCAATTAGCTTTAAGAGGGTTTACTATCTTCTTAAAAGTTCTTTTAATCTATTTTCATATATACTTTTTTTCATGTTTTCTTAAGATATATTAGTATTTCTACTGAATATGGCAGGCATATGATTTTATTATTACCCTTTGCAAGGCCATCATATTAAATAAATAACATCTGGCTCTCTTTTGGAGATGTCTGGATCACTTTGGATTTAATACAGCAAAGTAGAACTGTTATCAGTACTCTCTTCCTCAGGGAAGCTAATCTGGTTAGCAAGATAACCCTCCTGGCTTTTACAGTGTTTATTAACTCTTTCCTTCTAACGGTATAGCCCCACATCTCCCTCTAGGCCCTACTCAAATACCTCCTTTCAGAAGCTTTCTGGGATTGTCAGGCAGAAACTTACCTGTGTCATCTTACTTCTTCATATGTACTTTTATTGTCATATTATATTTATTGCCTTGTGCTTTTCCTTATATATCATTTTTATATTATCCTTGTGAAATAACATCTCTCCTTGTCTTAAATATTTTATAGATGAGGAAATTGAAGAATAGGCACAGCAAGAAATTTGTCCACAGATAACAAAGTGTCAAGAAATCTGAGATTCCGGGGCGCATGGGTGATTCAGTCGGTTAAGCATCTGACTTCGGCTTGGGCCATGATTTCATGGTTCATGGGTTCAAACTCAATGTCAGGCTCTGTGCTGACAGCTGGAGCCTGTATCCTGCTTTGGATTCTGTGTCTCCCTCTCTCTCTCTACCTACCTCCTGCTTGTACTTTGTCTCTCTCTCAAAAATAAATAAACACTAAGAAACAAAAACAAAAAAAGAACTACAAGATTCCAAACTACAGGAAATCAAATTGTTAAGAAATCGAGATTCCAAACACTCAAGCCAGAGCTCCTGTAGATAACATTGTTCTTCCCTCCATTTCCATTTATTTTTAGGATCTTGAAACTTACTATAAATTTTGTCACAAATCCCAAAACAATTTTTCCAATTGCAAATTTCAAAACAATTTTTCTAAGTCTTTTTTCATATCAACAGTGATATGAAAGAATGAGTGATACTCTACAAACTTGGACAAACAGGAGATTCTAAGAAAAAGCAGAATTCTTTTCTTAAGAATGATACCCAGAACTAATTAGGGATAAATTTTTTAAGCTATTAAGTACAAATAAAAAATATCAATTCTGGGGTGCCTGGCTGGGTGGGTTGGTAAAGCACATGACTCTTGGTCTCAAGGCTGTGAGTTCAAGCCCCATGTTGAGTGTAGAGCTTACTTAAAAAGAAAAAAATCAATTCTAATTACTTAACAGATCAGCATAGGATATTCTAGATAAGAATTTGAGGCAAAGGCTTCTTCAAATAAAGCTTTACAAATAGTAAGAAATATTGTGGGCCATCTTCCCTATCTTTGTTTTTCAGTATTAGAGGAAGAAATAATTTAACTATATGTAACAATGTATTTTGTAGCCCTATTCTGAGGCATCCACACAGACAGATTGCAGCCTTGTCTACGTAAGCACTGCTTTTACATATTATGAGACATATATACAATAAATGTTTAAAATTCTTTTTCTTTCATAGTTTATTGTCAAGTTGGTTTCCATATAACACCCAGTGCTCATCCCCACAAGTGCCCTCCTCCATGCCCATCACCGCCCCTTCCCCTCTCCAACACCCCATCAGCNTTTCCTTCTATCCCGACTTTCTCGAGGGTCTTTATTAAGAAGGGATGCTGTATTTTGTCAAATGCTTTTTCAGCATCTCTCAACAGGATCATATGGTTTTTATCTTTTCTCTTGTTAATGTGACGTATCACACTGATTGACTTGTGAATATTGAACGACCCCCGTAACCCAGGAATGAATCCCACTTGATCTTGGTGGATAATTCTTTCTATGTGCAGTTGAATTTGATTTGCAAGTATCTNTAGAATTCCCCAGGGAAGCCATCTGGCCCAGGTCTCTTATTTGTTGTGAGTTTTTGATAACTGATTCAATTTCTTCACTAGTAATGGGTCTGTTCAGATTTTCTATCTCTTCCTTTGGGAAATTTAGTAGTGTGTGTGTGTTTAGGAATTTGTCCATTTCTTATAAGTTGTCCAATTTATTGGCATATAATTTTTCAAATAGTACTCCCTGATGATTGATTGTATTTCTGAGGGATTGGTTGTAATAACTCCAGATCATTCATGGTTTTGTCTATTTGGGTGCTCTCTCTCTTCTTTTTGAGAAGGCTGGCTAGAGGTTTATCAACTTTTTCAAAAAAGCCAACTCTTGGTTTCATTGATCTGTTTTTTTGGTTTCTATATTGTTTATTTCCGCCCTGAATTTTATTATTTGTCTTCTCCTGCTGGGTTTGGGGTGCTCTTGTTGCTCTCCTTCTAGTTCCTTTAGGTGCACTGTTAGAGTTTGTATTTGCGCTTTTTCCAGTTTCTTGAAATAGGCCTGAAGTGCAATGTACTTTCCTCTTAGGACCGCCTTTGCCACATCCCAAAGAGTTTGGATAGTTATATTTTCATTTGTTTCCATATATTTTTAGATTTCTTCTCTAATTGCTTGATTGGTCTATTTGTTCTTTAGTACAGTGTTCTTTAACCTCTATGTATTTGGAGGTTTTCCAGACTTTTTCCTGTGGTTGATTTCAAGTTTCATAGCATTGTGATCTGAAAATGTGCATGGTATGATCTCAATTCTTTTATATTTATTGGGGGCTGCTTTCTGCCCCAGTATGTGACCTACCTTGGAAAATGTGCCATGCGCACTTGAGAAGAAAGCAAATTGCATAGCCTCAGGATGTAAAGTTCTAAATAGATCTGTCAAATCCATCTGGTCCAATGTATCATTCAAGTCCATTGTTTCTTTAGTGATTTTCTGTCTAGTTGATCTATCCATTGCTGTAAGTAGAGTATTAAAGTCCCCTGCTATAATTCTTATCCATAAGATTGTTTCTGTTTGTGATTAATCATTTTATGTATTTGGGTGCTCCCATATTCAGTGCATAGACACTTATAATTGTTAGCTCTTCCTGATGGATAGACCCTGTAATTATTATATAATGCCCTTCTTCATCCCTTGTTACTGCCTTTACTTTAAAGTCCAGTTTGTCTGATATAAGTATGGCTACTCCAGCTTTCTTTTGACTTCCAGTAGCATGATAGATATACCTCCATCCCCTTACTTTCAATCTGAAGGTGTCCTCAGGCCTAAAATGAGTCTCTTGTAGACAGCAAATATATGGATTTTTTTTTTTATCCATTCTCCTACCCTATGTCTTTTGATTGGAACATTTAGTCCATTTACATTCAGTGTTATTATTGAAAAATATGGGTTTAGAGTCATTGTGTTCTTTGTAGCATTCATGCTTGTGGTGATGTCTTTGGTACCTTGCATTCCTTGCAACATTTCCCTAATAGAGGCCGCCTCAAGATTTCTTGTAAGACTGGTTTAGTGGTGACGAATTCTTTCAGATTTGTTTATTTGGGAAGACTTTTATCTCTCCTTCTATTCTGAATGGCAGGCTTGCTGGATAGAGAATTCTTGGCTGCAAATTTTTCTGTTCATCACATTGAAGATCTCCTGCCATTCCTTTCTGGCCTGCCAAATTTCAATAGATAGGTCTGTAACTACTCTGATAGGTCTGCGTTTGTATGTTAGGGCCCTTTTATCCCCAGCTGCTTTCAGAATTCTCTTTGTCTTTATGTTTTGCCAGTTTCACTATGATATGTCATGCAGAAGATCGATTCAAGTTACATCTGAGGGGAGTTCCCTGTGCCTCCTGGATTTCAATGTCTGTTTCCCTCGCCAGATTGGGGGTATTCTGAGCTATACTTTGTTCAAGTACCCCTTCAGTGCCTTTTTCTCTCTCTTCATCTTCTGGAATTCCTATGATAGGGATATTGTTCTGTTTGATTGTATTACTCAGCTCTCAAACTCTCCATTTGTGTTCCTGGATCAGTTTATCTCTATTTTTCTTGGCTTCCTCTTTTCTATCATTGTGTCTTCTAATTCACCTATTCTCCTCTCTGCCTCTTCAATCAGAGCATTGAATACCTCCATTTTATTATGCACCTCATTTATAGCAGTTTTTAATTTATCACAACTATTTTTAAGCTCCATAGTCTTTGTAGCAATAGCTTCTCTGATGTCTTCCATGACTTTTTCAAGCCCAGCAATTAATTTTATGACTATTGTTCTAAATTCTTGTTCAGTTATGTTGCTTATATCTGTTTTGAGCATCTGTTTAGCTGTCATTTCTTCCTGGGATTTCTTTGGAGGAGAGTTCTTCCATTTCATCATTTTGGCTACCTTTCTGTTGCTTGTTAGCTTTAAAAGCTTGTTATGTGCTCTGCACCTGCGAGTACTGCTATATTAAAGAAGTCTCATTGACTGTCCAGGAAGTGTTCTTTTAATGGTGTCTCTTGGTCTCTCTTGTTGTTTGGTTATTTTATTTCCCTACTTGTAGTGGTATTTGGGACTCTCCACCATGTGTACTTTAGCTTGTTTTTTGAGGTAGCTCTATGAAGTTGCCTTCCCAATGTACTATGTCTCTTTTCCTCCCAAACTCCTGCGGTTTAGCGTCCTATGGCTTCAGGCCTTCTCTGTTTGAGAGATGGGGGCGAGGGACATGCACAGAGCTCCCGATTTCTCTGCCATCTTGCCTCCTCTCCCTAAAATTTTTTTAATGTTTATTTTTGAGAGAGAGAGAGAACGACAGAATGTAAGCAGGGGAGGGGCAAAGAGAGAGGGGTACACAGAATCTGAAGCAGGTTCCAGGCTGTGGGCCATGAGCACAGGGCCCAACACGAGTCTTGAACCCATGAACCACAAGATCATGACCTGAGCCATAGTGGGACACTTAGCTGAGCCACCGAGGTACCCCTATAAATTTTTTTTTTACAAGTCCATGTTCCTGACCAGTGAGTTCCTTGAGAGCAGCAACCATGTCTCATTTGCCTTGGTTTATTAATATTAATTAACATTTATTGAGTGCTTCCCATGGTAGGAGATATACATCACCTCAATTATTTTTTATTGATTTATTTTTTTAAAGATTTATTTTTAATTAATCTCTACACCCCTCATAGGGCTCAAAGTTACAACCCAAAGATCAAGAGTCATATGCTCTACAGACTGAGCCAGCCAGGCGCCCCTGCATGATCTCATTTAATCTTCAGACAACCTTAAGAAGTTATTATATTGATTTAAGAGACAGAGTATAATGAGCTCTTAAGAGCAGGGCCTTGTTATTTTATTCAATAGTGTATCTCTTATGCCTAGTACAGTACCTGGCAATAGAAGGCACTTAAAAAGTGTTTGAGACATAATGAGGAAACCAAAGCTCAATGAAGTTAAGAAACTTGTCCTGTACATACAGCTAGTAAGTAGAGAGACTAGATTTAAACCCAGGTCTGCCTGACTTTATCTTCAAATTTTTGGTTTGCCGCCTATTTCCAACTTCCAGCTCAGAATTTGGTACTGAGAAGGTACACAGTGACACCTGTTGAGTGAATGAAGTCTTCGGCCTGCAGACTACATATCCACTTCACCCTAGCATTCCTCTACTTCTTTACTTGTCTCCTGAGAAGGCTTAAGATAAAACCCATTAACTATAAGCTTTCATCCTGTCTCCCTTCCTATCAGCAAACATCCATATATAACACTATCCATTGAGGGAAAAAAGTACTACTGGAAAAAAACACGTAAAAGTTGCAGCATGGGAAGTTAGAGGAATAGTTTGATATTTTCATTATATATAAACATAGTGTAAAATAGTTCTAAAACACAAAACGGAAAATGGATGGCCATAAACTTACAAAAATTAACCACAAATTTCCAAACTTTTTTGGTGTGGTTATGGTTTTTCTCTCTTATAAAGACAAATAAGAAATTTACAAAAGCTGGTCATTTTCTTATAAGCAAACTTCATTCTTTATGCTGCGTCAATAAATCTTTCTAAATAAAGAGGTAATTCCATAATGACCTACTTCAAGCTAAAATAAACAGAAAGTGAAGATGTCCTTCTTATAACATCTACTTTTAGCTTGTCTGTAGAAAATATCAAGGCACAATAATGTGGTTTTGGAATTGATTTCAAAAAGCAGATTTCGGCAAGATGATTATTATCTGGTTTAAGCTTAAAAAGTACAGGAACACTTACTTTTTCTATAACACAAAATATTCTAAAATTACAAGGCTTCTGGTACTCCTGAAAAGTGTCCTTATTTATGTATTGTTTGTTTGCTAGTTTTTTAAAAGAATGGTGACAGGAGTCCAACAAATCTAGGTTACAATCCTGGCTCTGTCCCTTAGTAACTGTGTAACCATTGGGCAAATTCTCAGTATCTCTGAGCTCATTTCCCTTACAATGTGAACAACAGTCCCTAATTCGTAGAACTGCTCAGGAGATTAGAGTCGTGCAGTAACAGGCAGAGTGCCAGGCACACGGGAGCACTCAACTAACAAGAGCTCTCTTTATTTGGGGTCTACTACTTGATTTTACTCTGGTTCCGTTATGGGATGCACTTAAATCATTATTTCCTCTAGCTAAGTTTCCTGTGTTTGCTTTTCTCAATGTAAATTAACCTCACATCTCAAAAAACTCATTAAAATAGACATTATGAGGGAAATATTCAAGGACCTTGCAGTCTATCTTTTCTAGAAAACAGTGTCATAAAAAAGACTTTGTGTATGTGTATAAACGCTTTCTTTTTTTCTGCTTATAGGAGGAAGACTGTACTGGCCTTACTGACTACAATCAGCTGAGTCTGGGCACTGGTGTCCTATAGGCACTTGAGTTTGTTTTAAATACTTTCATAGGACATCTACCACTTTGTTCTCAGAAATTATATCTGTATACAATTTACCAGAAAAGGAAACACAATGCAGGCAGGTGCTCTTAAAGAATTAAGTGCTTAAATTTTTTAATTTACCTGATGGAATACAGGCTCCTTTACCTTAAGGTAAACCTACAAAATAT
Source organism: Crocuta crocuta (assembly GCF_008692635.1). Lineage (NCBI taxonomy): Eukaryota > Metazoa > Chordata > Mammalia > Carnivora > Hyaenidae > Crocuta > Crocuta crocuta. The sequence goes on along the minus strand of NW_027530529.1, from coordinate 81,638 downwards.
TAAAAGAAACACATGTGAATGAAGTGCATTATTGAGGGGAAAGAAAACCTTTTCCAACAATTCTGCAAATCCCAAACATCTCTGCTTCCTAGTCCTGTCATTTAAATCAGACTCCAGCCGTGTAAAACCACAGAAGGGCTAGTACCTACTGGCGGGTCTCCTGCAGGCCTAGCTTGACCGTGGTAACTAAATGTTTCCAGGCTGTTGTGGATTACTCTGGCCTCTTGGCCTCTGCATCAACGTCAAGGATGGGCAGAGATGCACAGTTTACTCATAAGGGTTGAAGAGGTTCTCTTGACAGTGCCTGTAATACATTTTTTTTCTTCAGCAGAAAGAATACTGGACTTAAACTTCAGACTCTGCCACTTACTTGCTACATACCTTGAGCAAGTCACTTAACCAAAAGACTCATTTTTTTCCTTATCTGGAGAATGGGAATAACAGTAATGGGGAACAATAAGCTAAAAGACGTGAAAGTGTTCAGCATATAATACATGCTCAATAACTGAATATACTGAAAACAAATTTCTTATATTTTCTTTTACTTCCAAAGACTCTAAACCCACTCACCAAGATGCAGAACTCATTACTTAGATGCATTCCCAGTTACACAAACCCTAGTTTTAGGTTCCAGCGTCATGTGGATGATTAAGTTCAATGCTCATTTAAGATTTAGCATGCATTTACTGCCCTTTAAGAGTATGCCTTTAAATGACATGGTAAAGAGAAATCAAAATTCAAATCATAATCCTGGAATGACTCCCATCACTTACAAGACAAGTCCAAATTTCAAAGCCTTCCATGATCTCACTCCTGACTTTCTGTTTGGCTTCATTGCTCCCCTCTTGTCCCTTTTATATCCTAGGCTCCAAAAAGTACCATACTTCTCCAAAGGTACTAGTTTAATACTTCCACATCTTTAAACATGCTGCTCTTCACTTTCCTCAGAAATTCTCCCTACCTTGCAAACATTCATCTTCTAAGATTCAGCTCAAAGTATCCCTCTTTCTTGAAGTCTTGTCTGGTTCTTTCTCTACTCAGCAGGAGCTGTCACTCACCCTCCCTCATGCCCTCACTGACCATGTATAAACATCATGTAATGTATTGGTTTGTTTCTCTCCCCTACGAGGCAATAATCTCTTTGACAGTAAGGTAGATATCTCTAACTCCTCATTGAATGTAGTGCTGATCTCACAAAATTTTATGTAATTTTACAACTTGGCTACAAAATTTCTTATTCCTATAAGAAGTTCCTATTCTCACTACAATAACAGCAGATTATTCCCTTTAAGCAGCCATACAGCTTTAATAGGAAGATGTGTATGAGACACTATCTATCTGTAACTCTAAACTCAGCAAGGAAGAATGCATTTAATCTCTGAAATGTGTTGTCAAAATAATAATGTTCCTTTGTATAGTTTCATATTCCCATCGTTATTAATAGGAGAAATCCAAAAGGGCATGCCCTTTAAGACTTTTTTTTAAGGCAAAAGAATTATGGAATCCTTACTATGTGCCAAGTATTAATTTTCCTAACATGAAACGTATGTTATTATTTTCTTCATCTTACAGACAAGGAAAACTAATGCAGAGAGATTAAGTGACTTGCCTAAGGTTTCCAGTTAAGTTTTGGTTCACACTCAGATCTGATCGACTCCCAAACCTAGGTTTCCAACCACATCAGTGCTTAACTTACAAAGTGGTCCAGTCTTGACTCTGCCACCAATTCTCCATATGAACTTGGCCGGCCAGGCAAGTCATTAAAACTCTCTGGACTTTGTTCTCTTCTTTTTTTTACAATAACAAAACTTCCTTTCATGTCTGAAACATGAGGATTCTCTCACCATCAAGGAGTACGTAGTTTATGCAAAGGACGATGCAGGGCAGTGTAGAAGCATAAGAAAACAGTGTATCTATTCATTCAACCTCCTATGTGCCTTCTCAGCTCACTGATAATCTAACTTCTGTTTCCATCAATCTATTGCTGACAGTGTTCTTATTATGGTTATTTGTTTTTTTCATTGAAATTTTTTTTTCTATAACATTTATTTTATTTTTTATTTATTTATTTTTTTACAAATAGTTTATTGTCAAATTAGTTTCCACATAACACTCAGTGCTCATCCCCACAAGTGTCCTCCTCCATGCCCATCCTCCCCTTCCCCCCACATCCATCAGTCCTCAGTTTTTGTCAGCATTCAAGAGTCTCTCATGGTTTGCCTCTCTCCCTTTCCACAAACATTTCCACCCTTCTTCTCCCCCTTGTTCCTCCATCAAGTTCCTCCTAATCCTCCTATACATGCAAACATATGATATTTGTCCTTCTCTGCCTGACTTATTTCGCTCAGCATAACACCCTCAAGGTCATTGAAATTTTTATGGGTCAAACTTCAATCTTATTTTATTCATCCTCTCAGTGGCAACTAATACTGTTACTCCTTCTGGAAAGCTCTTTTACTTTGTGATATCAGGTTCTCTATGTTTCCTACATTTCTGATTACTTGTTCTCAGTCTCCTTGGCTGGCTCCATTTCTTCTACCTGACCCTCAAATGTCAGTGTTCCTATGTATATAGCATGGTGATGATAGCTAATACTGGGCTGAATACTGGCAATTTACTAAGAGAAAAGATTTCAGGTGGTCTTCTCTCTCTCTCACAAACACACACACACACACACACACACACACACACACACACACGGCAACTATGTGAGAAGATATGTTAATCAGCTTGCCTGTAGTAGTCATTTCACTATGCATATCAAATCATCATGCTGTACACCTTGAAGGTATATAACTTTTATTTTTAAAGTACTGACTCATTGAAATCCTTAGGCATTATGAAAGTTTACATAGTAACAGGCTGTGAATGTCAAATAGACAAATCAACTGTAACTTTTAGAACTTTTAGGGTAAAGTGTCATAAATGTATACTCTTACTTATCTCTGTTTAAAAAAAAAGTGTTCCATAGGGTTGCATCTGTGGTCATTTTAATGGTTCATGCTATCTCTGTGCCAGATCATCTATTCCCACATTTCTAGTACTACCCACAGCCTGACAATTCTCAAACCCACATCTTTAGCTCAGCCTACCTGTTAAGAGAAGCCTCAGATGTCATTAACACTGGGCATCTCAATCTCAACAGAGTCCAAAGTGAATTTATCTACCTCTACTCCATGACACAAACCTACTCATTATCGTCCCTGCAAAATCTGCTCTTCCTCCAAGTTTTCTATCTTGGTTAAGAACCTAGTATGTATCATGATGTCCAGGTCATAAACAGAGGCATCATTCTAGACAATTCCTTCTTTTTACCCCATACCCACACCCTCTACTTGGTGGGTCACAAGTCTTATGGATTTGTTATTATGACAGCTTCTTTTTTTTTTTTTAAGATTTTATTTTTTTAAGTAATCTCTACACCCAATGTGGGACTCAAACCTACAACCTGGAGATCAAGAGTCACGCAGCTTTACTGACTGAGCCAGCAAGGTGCCCCTATGACAGCTTCTTTTCATCCCCACACCTATTTTACTTCAGTCCAAGTCTTACACTTTGCCTAAGCAAATGCAAAAGTCCCTGAGTCTAGCCTCATACTCCTCTAATCCATCCCCTAAAACCAGTCATCTTTCTAAAACACATATCTAACCACGTTCTTCCTCGGCTATAGATCCGTTAATGGCTTCAAACTACCTTGAAGACAAAAATCTAAGTGTACACAAGGGACTTTATAATCTGACATTTACCTCATTAACTAGACTCATTCACTCCTCACCACTTAACATGCTCCAGCCATATTATATTTCTCCCAATTCTGCTGGTAGTAAGGATTTAATGAGAAAATACTCAGTGTAGTACCTGAAACATAGTAGGCACTTAAAAATGATAGTTTATTATGTTGTTCCAAGGTTCTGTGCTTAGGGACAATGTAACAGTCTTCATAAATGCTTGCCCCAGGGGCCTGGCAAACTTTTAATCATCAGTTAAAAGTCAGTTAAAAGGACCCTTCCTTGACCCACCCAAGTAATTTTCATTGATGTGTCTTCATCTCATCATCATTTAACTAGTTTTTATCATTATTATTGTAATTACCATCTTTTGATTCACTGTTTGCTTACATGTTTTATTTCTCTACTTGAATGCATTCCTTAAGTATAGCAGCTGCTTCATAGCCATCTTTGTATTTTCTACCACTTGACATGGTAAGTTTGCAATACATTTGTTGAAATGAATTGTCTCTTAATACAAAATGCACTTTACTTGAGGGAAAAAAGCACTACGATAGGATGAGAAGTGACCAGGAACTCATTATCAGGAAAGTTCCTGACCAGGAACTCAGGAAAAGGTTAACCATTAAAATACTCACACTGGGCCCAACAGAGCAGAATCAATCACTTTCTGTTAACAAATGGGAGCTACTATGTCCATCCATAAAAAGAAGTTAATTTTTTCCCCATTGCTACTAAATATTTGCCCTTTGACTTCTTCTCCCTTCAAATAAATAACTAGCTAAACAGATTTTTTGAAAGCTGTTCCAACTTTTTGTTGAGAAATAACACCTAAACAGGAGACAAACGGTATCTGTGAGTTTTGTGTAGAAACATTTCAGTTTGAACAGCATGAAGCAAACACTGTTAGTAAAATTTGCCAAACTCCATAAATGGCTGGTTTCCATGCTTAATCTGTTAGAAACAAAATATGACTTACTGTGGTTACTATTAAACTGAAAAGAACTAAGATAAAAAGCAGATGGTAGTTTACAGAGTTCTTCATCTTGAAACATTCAAACCTTTAAAAGAACAGAGAAAGAAACTTGTTTTAGAATATTAACTAGGAAAACAAACAGAACACTGCTTGACCACTTGTAATACACACCTCTGGCTCTAGTGATGCCTATCACTTCCTCCCTCCCAAACTCTCATCTTAGAGAACTTGCACTGCCTCCAAGAGGCTGGGTGAACTGGGAGCAGGCACCTGGCTTAAACTGGGACAATGAGAGGCTCTCTCCTGAAAACATGGGAATTTGGCAGCCAGAGACTAAATCAATTAAGTGTGCAGAGTCAAAGTATAAAGCTTATGGATTGAAAATCTGATGCTGATACTTGAGCAGCTAAATTGAATGAACAAGAAGATGAATGAGCAGAGCAGTGATCTGCATGGAGAGGAAAACAAAGCATATTCAAAGACTTGAGACCATGTGGAGAAGAAGAAATGGGGAAAAGAGCAGAGGAGAGAATCTGCCCTTGAGTTATAGCCAGGCTATACTTCATGCTATTGGGTTTCATATATTTCCTTATGTCCCTAAAATAAATAAATTTCTCTTAACTCAAGCTGGCTTGGGTAGGTTTCTAAATCTTGTGAGCTGTCCTGCCTAAGGCACGCTATTACAGAAAATATCACTCTTATTATAATGGTCTCTTTACTGGTCTCCTCAACCGAACTGTGAACGACCTGTGTGCAGGGCTAAAATCTTTTTCTCATGTATTTAATCACTAGGCTAGTATCTAACATACAGTAAATACTCAATAAATAGAAATATCAACAAATATTTGACTATTGGTTGAGCCTATGTTTTAGTACAAACAGCAGGAACGCTCTCTGTTCACTAATTAATTGGCTATGGGAACTGGACCCAACTCCTATTTCCTTATCTCTATAGAAAGGTGGTTGGCCCACATTATTTCTTCGCTTTCCTTTTTTTTTTTTTTTTAAAGCTTAATTATTTATCTTGAGAGAGAGAGAGAGCAAGTGGGGAAGGAGCAGAGAGAGGGAGAGAGAGAGAATTCCAAGCAGGCTCCACAGTCAGAGCCAATTGCAGGGCTCGAACCCATGAACTGCCAGATCGTGACCTGAGCTGAAGTCAGACGGTTAACCAATAGCGCCACCCAAGCAGTCCTGGCCCACATTATTTCTAAGATCTCTTTTACCTTTAAGTTCTGTGACTTGATGACTTATTTTTAAAAAAAAGCTTACCTGAAGGTATTTTTCCAGATCTGGAGCAACAAACTACCGCCCAAGGGCTCAAGCTCTTTTGGGTAAATAAACTTTTACTGGAACAGCCACATGCATTTGTTTACCCATTACCTATGGCTTCAATGCTACAAACGCAGAGCTGAAGATCTGCGACAGAGACAGCAGGCCCACAAAACCTAAATAATTACTATCTGTCCCTTTACAGAAAAAATTTCAGATGAGCTTTTTTAGTAATATATTTTCTCAAATGATTCTGATTTTTAGATGTCTTTAGAAGAAAATATTCTTGAACTAGCAATGATGATCACATTGAAAAGAATCAGAAAACCATCATAAGGGTTTAGAGAAATTTTAAGTACTAGTGCTGGGAACTGAAGGCATACTTAGAAGTAAGGTTATTAAACTTGTAGTTCACTTTCCAACTCTGACACTTAAAACTACACAGCCTTAGGCAAGTCACCTAAGCACAAGCTCTGCTTATGTCCTTAGACAAGTTACTAATCAATCTGTGCTTTACTTCATCATCTATAAAATGGGGATAATACCGATTTATCTTATACAACTGAATCAGAGATGACTTGTGCACTGCTTAGCACAATTACAGGTTTTACAAAGTACATAAATCTCATTTTTATGGCATTACTATATAAAATTTTTTACCTAATTTGTATACACTCAGGGTGCCTGGGTGGCTCAGTTTGTTATGTGTCTGACTCTTGATTTTGGCTCAGTTCATAATCTCATGGGTTCATGAGACGGAGCTCTGTACTCTCAGCATGAAGCCTGCTTAGGATTCTCTCTCCTCCCTCTCTCTTTGCCCCTCCCCTGTGTTTATTCCTTAATAAACTTAAAAACTTTTTTAATAAAAATAAATTTGTACGGGTGCCTGGGTGGCTCAGCAGGTTAAATGTCCAACCAACTTTGGCTCAGGTCATGATCTCACGGTTTGTGAGTTCAGGCCCCGCTTCGGGTTCTGTGTTAACAGCTCAGAACCTGGAGCCTGCTTTGGATTCCATGTCTCCCTCTCTCTCTCTGCTCCTTTCCTGCTCACACTCTGTCTCTCTTGCTCTCTCAAAAATAAACATTAAAATTTTTTTTTTTTTAATTTGTGTACATTCATAACTCAAGGAAAGGCAGATTACACAAGTCAAATTTAAGGGAGGGTATCTAAACTGGCTATAGGGTTTTGAGATCATAAAAGTTAATAAACATTATTATGGCTTCCCAGATAGTATACTTTATATGGAGATCATAGAAGTTAAAGCCTTCTACACTATTACAATCTCCCAGTAATATAACAGGGTCAACTATATTACTTAATTCAGTATGAAGTGAATATGAATTTAAAAATATATCAAACAACTGAATTTTAAATGTTAAGTACTTACATGCAGTACACAAATATACAACAGCTGTAAATCATTGGGAGTTCATCCAATAGCTATAAGAAACAAAGAAAGAGGACTTGAATATTGTAGAGGTGCAATTATTATGCCAATAAAAATAAAACATCAGAATGATTATGATAGTCACCTCTTATTATCTAATATCTTTTACTAATTGTCTCATATATTTAACATCTAATTTACTCTGAGTGTTGCGGAAGGTCACTGAAAGGAAGTGATCGTCAGTTGACCTGTGAGCTGGACTCAGGCAACTGGGGGCTCCTCACTTTCCCCTGTTCTTGGAATAGGACTCTGCTTTTCTTGGTTCCTGAGGGAGTTCCAAGGACACAGTTTTAGACAATGATGTGGTAGCCTTGAGATAGTGACGCGGTGTTGAAAACACCTGCAAGGTATACCTTACTGAACCTAACTAACTAAGGTCTCTGTATAAATTTTTAAGATTTGGTGGGCAGGTGGGAGGACCCATTGCTGCCGCCCAAGACAAGCCTTGTATGTAAGTACTCTCTGCTTATTAAAACTGCCAACTACCAACCTGGAGTGGCCTGCCTTTCTTCCCCCTTTTCCTGCCTTCTGTCTGTGGGGGCTGATCTACTGTTGCTGAACAAAGAAGCTTATCCATCCATCTATCCTAATGTACACACCTAAGTAGGATGCCTGACTCACTAGGTAGCTCAGATCATTCGGTACCACAAACTACGATATCATACTTCCAGGAAAGAATGATGTCTGCCATCTATAGGTCTGTAGTTCCTATCAATGTTCTTCTGCATTTTCCCTTTTTCCAGAACACCTAAGATGGATAAAATGTCCACTCATATACATAAGAAGGGATATTAATGGCTGGAAAAGTCATTTGGTTAATCTAAGTAACCTATGTTTCTGAAAAATATTATTATTAGCAATAATAATTATAGCTACTATGTATGCAACTACAACCTACATACTAAGCTAAATGTTGCAGATAGGTTGTTTCTAATCCTTAAACCAATCCTACAGAAGTTAGTTGCTGAGGATATAATGAAAACAAGATACAGTCAATACCATTGAGGGATTCAGTCTAGTGAGGTGGAGGGAATAAAAAACATGTGCTTAAATATAAAGATTCCATTTTGCCAACTGTAAGAGACTTTTTTTTTTTAAAGTTCTTAATGTTTATTTATTTTTGAGAGAGAGACAGAGTGCAAGTGGAGGAGGGGCAGAGAGAGAGAGAGAGGGAACACAGAATCTGAAGCAGGCTCCAGGCTCTGAGCTGTCAGCAGAGACAGTTCAGAGACCGATGTGGAGCTCGAGCTCATGGACTGTGAGATCATGACCTGTGCCAAAGTCAGACGCTTAACTGACTGAGCCACCCAGGCGCCCCATGACTCTTAAATACAGAGAACAAACTAAGGGCTGCAGGAGGGGAGGTGGGTGGGGGATGGGCTACTGGGTGGTGGGTACTAAGGAGGGCACTTACTGGGATGAGCACTGGGTGTTATATGTAAGTGAGAATCACTGAATTCTACTCCCGAAACCATTATTACACTATATATTAACTAACCTGGATTTAAATAAAAATTTAAAAATGTATAAAGATATATATATATAAATACATTAAGACAAATAAAAATTTTTAAATGTATAAAGATATATATATGTATATATATATGTATATATATAAATACATTAAGATATATAAATATATAAAGGGACACACTGAAGCCAGAGAAGGTGGTGCAGGAAGTGCAATGGGGTGGTAGATAAGTACATTCTAGGAAGAAGGAAGAGGGTTTATGCCAAGTGGTATATTCTAGTAAATTACTGGAATAATGAAATAGCATATGCAGCGTCTTAAGGTTAAATGTCTTACATTCATTATCTCATTTAATTTTAACAACAATTCTAAGATAAGTCCTACTATCTCCATTCCAAAATGAGAACACTAAGGTTTAGACAGTTTATATGATTTGTTCAAGATTACAGAGCTAGTAAGTAATGAAACCAGATTTTTTTATTTTACGAAACCAGATTTTTAAAAGTAGGCTTCATGCCCAGTTTGGAATCCAATGCAGGGTTTGAACTCATGACCCTGAGATCAAGACCTGAGCTGAGATCAAGAGTCAGATGCTAAGGGGCACCTGGATGGCTCAGTCAGCTAAGCATCAGACTTCAGCTCAGGTCATGATCTCACAGCTCCTGAGTTTAAGCCCCAGGTTGGGCTCTGTGCTGACAGCTCTGAGCCTGGAGCCTGCTTCAGGTTCTGTGTCTCCCTCTCTCTCTGCTCTTCCCCTGCTCACACTCTGTCTTTCTCCCTCTCAAAAATAAACATTAAATTTTTTTTTTTAAAAAAAGAGTCCAATGCTTAACCAACTGAGCCATCCAGGCACCCCAGTAACGAAGCCAGATTTTGAACTGACTCTGGAACATATGCTGCCTCCAAACCTTTCACTTGAATCACCTTTATATGTTCAAAAAAGCTGGCACAGTACCACAGTTTGCTGCAGATAAATCTACCACAAGGTTTATGATATACAGACAATTCCTCTATCTAAAATTGTGAACCAGGATCTCCTGGCTTTATAGTAAACATCTTTTGCACTTATATCTTCTCTATTTCAGTTTTCATGCATTAGTAAAATACTTGCATAACTATTTGGCCTTTCTGCAATGTAGTACTGAGGTACTTAAATGGTTCATTCGGGGGATCTTCTACTAATATATTTGGAGGGTAGGACATAAAAAGATCTGTTTTCTCTGTATTATCCCACAGGCCTATCTATATAGTTTATAAAAGGCAGTTGAAATAGTTGCTGTCATTCTTTTACTCATTCATTTGGCAAACACTTATCAAGCACCTACTAAGTGCTTGGAACTATGTTATGCGCAGGATATAAGATAATCCTTGCTTTCATGATGCTTTACAATCTAGCCAAGGTGAAAGACACTAAATAATTAATTGCACAAATATTTAAGTATAAGTGCTATGATGGAAAAGTATAGTGTACCATGACCAAAAAATGATCATGTCCTAATTAAGGAGTCCTAAAGATTTTCCTTACAGAAGTGATACATAAACTGAGACCTAGAAAATATGCAGATATGAGTTAGATGAAGAAGAACTGAGGGGGAAGAGGAGAACCACTAAACAGTGGAAACATAACATGCAAAGGTCCTATTGCAGGAAGGGGATTTAAAGAAATGAAAAATGCTTATTGTGACTGAAGATTAATTAATGATGAAGAGAAAGTATATGAAATGAGGCTGGAGCGATAAGCAGCAAATAGATTAGGCAAATGTTTTAGACTGAAAGGGATTCTTCTTTTAAGTATTTATTTTTGAGAGACAGAGACAGACAGAGTGTGAGCAGAGGAGGGGCAGAAAGAGAGGGAAACGCAGAATACAAAGCAGGCTCCAGGCTCTGAGCTGTCAGCACAGAGTCCAATGTGGGGCTCGAACCCATGAACTGCGAGATCATGACCTGAGCCAAAGTTGGACACTCAATCAACTGAGCCACCCAGGCACCCTTGAAAGGGATCTTAATTTTATCTTAAAAGCAATGGTAAGCCACTGAAAAGATTTTTTTAAATGCTTATTTATTTTTGAGAGATAGAGATAGAGCACAAGCAGGGGACGGGCAGAGAGAGAGAGAGAGAGAGACACAGACAGAATCCAAAGAAGGCTCCAGGCTCTGAGCTAGCAGTACAGAGCCCGATGCAGGGCTTGAAATAACAGTGAGATCATGACTTGAGCTGAAGTCGGACACTTAACTGACAGAGCAACCCAGCTGCCCCAGCCACTGAAAAGATTTAAGCTGATTGGCTGTCCTCATAAGCTTGAGCTGCTATAGCAATACCTTAGACTGGGAAGCTAAAACAATGGAGTTTATTCCTCACAGTCCTGGAGGTTGGGAGGTCCAAGACGCTGTTGCTGGCAGATATGGTGTTTGGTGAAGGTTCTCTTCTTTACTTGCAGATGGCTCCCTTCTCACTGTATCCTCACATGGTAAAGGGTGAGAGAGAGCAAGCTCTCTGGTCTCTTCTTAGAAGGCCACTAATCCCATCAATGAAAACCCCACCCTTATAACCTCATCTAAACCTAATGACCATCTTAAGGTCCCATCTCCAAATATTGTCACACAGGGCTCTAGAGATTCAACATATGAATTCTGATGGGACACAATTCAGTCTATCGTAGTGGTGGTAGTGTTTTTAAAATATAGAGTTTAGGGGTGCCTGGGTGGCTCAGTCGGTTAAGTGTCCAACTTCGGCTCAGGTCATGATCTCAGAGTTCGTGGTTTGAGCCCCTCATTAGGCTCTGTGCTGACAGCTCAGAGCCTGGAGCCTGCTTCAGATTCTGTGTCTCGCTCTCTCTGCCCCTCGCCTGCTCACACTGTCTCTGTCTCTCAAAAATGAATAAATATTAAAAAAAAATTTTTTAATATAGGTTTTATTATACTTCAGGTATGGTGAGGCCAGCAGATGAGGAGATGACTGCCACAGAAGACAGTTTGTTATGCACAGTTCCTACGAGGGGGCACGCCATGCCAAGCAGGGCCACACGGAGAAGCACCACCATAAGTTAGGAGGCAGAATGAGCAAGGGGAAAGCATAGACAACCTTTATTGTGGTTNTGCCTGGGTGGCTCAGTCGGTTAAGTGTCCAACTTCGGCTCAGGTCATGATCTCAGAGTTCGTGGTTTGAGCCCCTCATTAGGCTCTGTGCTGACAGCTCAGAGCCTGGAGCCTGCTTTAGATTCTGTGTCTCGCTCTCTCTGCCCCTCGCCTGCTCACACTGTCTCTGTCTCTCAAAAATGAATAAATATTAAAAAAAATTTTTTTAATATAGGTTTTATTATATTTCAGGTATGGTGAGGCCAGCAGATGAGGAGATGACTGCCACAGAAGACAGTTTGTTATGCACAGTTCCTACGAGGGGGCACGCCATGCCAAGCAGGGCCACACGGAGAAGCACCACCATAAGTTAGGAGGCAGAATGAGCAAGGGGAAAGCATAGACGACAACCTTTATTGTGGTTTCCCAGAGAAAGGCAAAGTAAGGGAGGATAAGAGGCTTAGCATTGGCTAATTTGAATACATTCAGCAGGCTCTAGTGGCGAGGACCTATCTTTAGTTATCTAGTATATAGCCATGGGGTGATTAGGGCATGGATTTTAAAATCTAGGTAACACAAATACAAAAGTCTTATTTCAAAACCGTAAGTAACAAAATTATGACTGGTAAAAGAACACAGAGTTCGAGAGCTACTATGGAAGCTGAATCAAGAGCTTTCAGTGTTTCCAGAAGTGAGAAAACAGAAGAAATTTTAGATGAATCCTACCTACCCTGAAGAGGTAGGCAGGGGGCAGATCACAGCTTGGAAGCTTGACCTATGGGAAGTATTAAAGATGTTTAAAAAGTGACATGCTTTCTGGAGAGTAGGGACTGCACTGTACACGTCTCATTTCTGACACCTGTACAAAGCCTAGCAAACAGTGCTCAAAGAATGAAAACAATTAAGAGTTGTTCGTAGGAACAGTATTTCTGTCCTGGTGTGACAAATCGATGCGGGACGCAGGGACACCGATTAGGAAACAGTTACAGAAACCTGGATTGGGGAAGATGGATTAAGGTCATGGCTGTGCAGACAGCTAGAGGGAGATGGATTCGAGAGCTACTATGGAAGGTGAACAAAGAGCTTTCAGTGTTTCCAGAAGTGAGAAAGCAGAAGAGATTAAAGATGAATCACAGGTTTTTGGCTTGGGCTTTCAGTGTAAGGTGGCTCCATTCATCGAGATAGGGAGCAAAGGAGAAAGAAGGGTGATTATTTATAACCAGAACATCTGTTGTTTACATTATAGAGTCTGAATTGGCTTAGATTATTGCCTTGCATGTAAGCAATTTCTGTTTTTGTATTAGAAGGAAAATTATAGGTGAACAAACATTTTTCTTTGGTTTTATTTTCTAGAATAAACATAATTATTTTTACTTATGAGAAAAAGGATGAATACATTTTTATTATACTAGCAACCTTTTTTTTCTAATATCAAACATATATGCTCAGTAGAGAATACTTAGAAACCCACCAGTATTATCAGTAATTTAAAAATCTCTTCTAATATTAAATTTCTGTGATTCTAAATTGTTCTTTGGTACTTTTGACTCTTCATTTGAAGGCCTCTCCTAGTGTCTCTACTCCTTCTCTAATGTTTTTCTCAAATCCAGTCCCAAATGTATTGCTCTTGGCTACTTGCCGAAAGTATGTGACATATTAATCACGAGAAAGGTAGTAATAGCTTAAAATATTATCCTTCACAGGGGCACACATAATAATACTCAAAAGAATGAATCACTAACAATGAATCAATAATGGTGTTTCAGGCACTCTGACCAACTAAAGGAAGGAAACTAAAACTTATGAAACACTATTTACCAGATCCTGTGATGGCACTTTTACAAATGCCAATCAATTGGTCCTCACAATACTCCTATAGGTATTATTAAATCCATTAGGTGGATGAAAAAACAAAAGCTCAGCAAAATTAAGTGGCATATCTATGTTCAAACAGCCAGCAAAGTGGTAGCAGAATTGGAACTATAGCCCGGGCAGCCACCTCGCAAAAGTAAATCTACAGAAAATACCATCCAAGCTTCAAATCATTCTTAAGACAGAACTGTCAGCATCTGCTTGTGCTCAGTGTAGACAGAAGTAAAGACTGGGCCTCCAATTTCTCTACAACTCTAAGGAGCTAAGTTCAGGCTGGTGAAATGGTTCCCTGACCACTGGTGGGAAGACTGTCATTTCTCTTTATTTAATTCTGATTTTATTTTTTAATTTTAAGTTAGTTAGCATCTAGGATTTCAGGAGTAGATTCCAGTGATTCATCCCCTATGTATAACATCCAGTGCTCATCCCAGCAAATGTCTTCCTTAGTGCTCCTTACCCACCTAGCCCATTCCCCCTCCCACACCTCCTCCAGCCACTCTCAGTTTGTTCTTTATATTTAAGTGTCTTATGTTGACCCTCCCTGTTTTTATATTATTTTTGCTTCCCTTCCCTTATGTTCATCTGTTTCGTATCTTAAATTCCACATATGAGTGAAGTACAACACTGTCATTTCTTAATTTGCTTCAGTGACTATGCATAAAGAATGATGGCCTACCATAGCTGAGCCAAATTTATCCTGAAAGGAGACAAGGCAGGGAGACTTTAAGGAATGCTCACAATCATTTTATTTTTAAATTAGAGAGGTTGGGAAGCTGTTTAAAAAAGTCCTTTAGGGGCGCCTGGGTGGCTTAGTTGGTTAAGTGTCCGACTTTCGCTTAGGTCATGATCTCGCAGTTCGTGGGTTCGAGCCCCGCGTCGGGCTCTGTGCTGACTGCCAGCTCGGAGCCTGGAGCCTGTTTCAGTCTGTGACTCCCTCTCTCTCTGACCCTCCCCTGCTCACGGTGTCTCTCTCTCTCTCTCCTAGAAATAAATAAAAAATATAAAAAAAAAAAAGTCCTTTAATACTGATGATTCTTCCTTCCTAAATCATTGGGAAATTGGGTCATATATCATCTCTGCCCACAGAGGCAAGCACATAAAACCACATCTTTGTAGACCAAAAGGGGAAAGAAATAAGGCATCTGTTTGATCTGTCCCCAAAGTTGATAAAGTAGTATTACAGTAATGATAAAGCACAGAATCTAAAATCTCAGGTTCAAAGGCCATCTGGTCTGTCCAAATGCTGTTATCTTGGTAACAATCTTACCAACAATTAAGCTGATATGCAAATCAAAGTGTGTCCCACCTCTGCTCCAAATCTATCAATGGCTTATAGGGAATAAAGTTCAAGAGGCTTAGATTTGGCCTCTGGTTAGTTTCACAAAACACGTCTCATACCATTTAGTTCAATGCCTTCCTAGAGTGCAGGTACTTAACAATGTAACAAATGTTAGCTATTGTTACTGGTAGCACTGTCCCCATCATCACCACATATTCCCACTCCATCCATGGCTACAATGCATTACTTGCAGTGATGCCAGACATACTCAATTCTGTGGGTACTGGATGGCCTATTCATCCAAATCGTATTCATCCTTGACCATGCAACTCAAACATGTGTCTGAGTCATCTGCGTGAAACCCCTTTGCTGACCTCCTTCCCCTAAAAAAATTTCTTTCCATTTCCATAGCATCCTGTATGCCACTTTACCACTGCATTCACTGGCATATTACCTTCACTACTAGACCACAGATTCCTTGAGAAAAGGACTATGTCATTTTTACTGATGCATACCTGCTGCCCAGGTACCAATATGTGGACTAATGAAAGTGTCTGTCCGCTTGTGCTTGGGCATAAGGACGGAGAACTCAAGATCTCCCAAGGCAGCTCTTTTCATCTACTGACTCAGAAAATTCTTCTCTGTGTTGAGCAAGATGTCTCTTTACCTTTAACCCCACTAGACCACAAAGAATAAATCTAATCCTCAACATGTCAACCCTTCAAACACTGATTCATAAAACATTTATGTAGGGGATACACCAAGGTCAACCAGAGACAGTCCCTACTCTTAGGTAACTCACATTATGATAGAGAAGAAAGACACATAAATATATTCATGAAAGAGCAGATAAGGGAAGTTAACAGAGAAGTACAGAGTGCTGTGGAAGAACATATGAAGGGTACATATCCTACCCTGGGTCCATGGAAAGCCTCCTAGATGAGCTGCTTTGGTTGAGACTTCAAAGGGCCAATAGGAATTGTCCATGGGAAAGAAGGAAGTGCAATAGAGGCGGTCATGAAAAATGCATAGAACTGAGAGAATCTGCTATGTGCAGCTGAGTGGGGGGATGGGGGGGGGAGGAGACTGAGCATGACTTCTCTTCTTTAGGCTAAATATTCCCAGTGCCTTCTCCTCAAGCTTCAGGACTAGATTTTTAGTTCTTTTTTTTTTTTTTATCTCTTTATTTGTTTGAGAGAGAGAGAGAGAGAGAGAGAATGAGAATGAGCACAAACAGGGGAGGGGCAGAGAGAATCCCAAGCAGGCTCCACGCTGTCAGCATGCCATCTCACAACCATGAGATCATGACCTGAGCCGATATCAAGAGTCACACATTAGCCAAATGAGCCACCCAGGCGCCCCTAGATTTTTAGTTCTTTCACCATTCTGGTGTTTTTTTCATTTGAACACATGCCAGGTCAGTCCTCAGAACTGAATATTGTCATGATCTATTCAGCATATAGTACAGGAGCCTACTCCTTCCTTCACTCAGATTCTTAATCTTGCCTTGTCTTAGCAAGTTCAGGCAGTTGTTTTTCTTTCTTTTTATTAATTTTTTTAATGTTTATTTTTAAGAGGAGAAAGAGAGAGGGGGAGAGAGAGAGACAGAGAGAGAGACAGAGTGAGAGCAGGGGAGGGGCAAAGAGAGAGGGAGACACAGAATCTGAAGCAGGATTCCAGGCTCTGAGCTGTCAGCACAGAGCCCGATGCAGGGCTCAAACCCACAAACTGTAAGATCATATCCTGAGCCGAAGTCTAACGGTTAACCGACTGAGCCATCCAGGTGCCCCAGTTGTTTCTTTATATACGTGACAGACACGCTACCTTCCAGGGTTACTGTTTTAGGAATAACATGATGGACAGCGGGAAGGATCCTAGAGATTTAAAGACTTATCTAAGTGTTAGAAAACATGTGCTTAAGGGACCATCAGAGGTTGCTGTACGCACAGAATTTGCCTGGACATGTTTTGTAAATTGTTCTGGCTACCTGTTACTGTAGAGCAAACCACCTTAAAACTCAGTGGCTTTGGAGCGCCTGGGTTGCTCCAGGCGCTTAGTCGGTTGGGCGTCCGACTTTCGCTTAGGTCATGATCTCGCGGTTCGTGGGTTCGCGCCCCGCGTCGGGCTCTGTGACTGGCAGCTCAGAGCCTGGAGCCTGTTTCAGTCTGTGACTCCCTCTCTCTCTGACCCTCCCCTGCTCACGCTGTCTCTCTCTCTCTCTCTCCTAGAAATAAATAAAAACCTTAAAAAAAAATTAAAAAAAAAACTCTGGCTTAAAATATTAATTTTTACTTTGCTGATTAATATGCATTTTGAGTAGATCTGGGAAGGAGTAGTTCATCTCTCCTTTACTCGGTGTCAGGTGGGACAGCTCAAAGGCTGGGGGCTGGAATCATCTAAAGATTCACACACTCAAATTTTGGGCAGTTGATGATGGCTGCAGTCTGGGGACTTCAGGTGAGGTTGTGGCAGGAACGTTTATATATGGCGGTTCCACATGGCTGACTGGCTTCTTTACCACAAGGTGCTGGGTCCCAACGGTAAGCATCCCAGGAGGATGAGGAAGAAGTTCCCCACCTTTTGTGATACCCTAGGAAGCCATATAGCTTCCTGTCCACCACACTAACAGTCTTGCCCAGACTCAAGGGCAAGGATCAGAGATTCTATCTCTTGAAGGTAGTCAATGTCACATTGTAAGAAAAGCAGATGTGATGAGATATACTGGTGTTAACATCTTTGGAAAATACAATAATCTGCCACATAAATAAAGCTCAAAACTGAATTAAATACCTCCACCCCTTTCTAAGAACAGAAGGTCATCTGCTTTAGGATGAAAAGTATTCAGATTGGCTTATTATCATTACTATTCCTCCAAGCCACCTTTGAAGTCTTTTAAAGTTTCTTAAAACAAGCATAAACATGTATTTTCCTTATTGCAAAAGCATTTCATGTTCATTATAGAAAATCTGGAAAACACAGAAATGCAAGAGAGAAAGAAATTCCCTGTAATCCCATAATCCAGGGATAATTACTATCTAATACTTTAATGCATCTCCTTAGTTATTCACTCATGTGGTTAATTAAATGTCCTTCCTTCCTCATTCTCTTCCTCCCGTCCATTTACATATTTATCGGGCGCATGCCAGGTGCCAACACTATTCTATAAGCTAAAGTACGTGATATTCAAGGTAAGTGAAATCTCTGTCATCAAGAAGTTTACATCCTAGCTGGGGGAGACTACAAATAAGATAAATTCAAATGGTGATAAGTGCTATGAAAAGCATAAAATAAATGTCATTTGTGAAAGGGATTGCTCTACATAAAATGGTTATAAAAGGCGTATCTGAGTAGGTAACATTGCGCTGAGGAGTCAGAAGGAACCAGACACGCAGAGATAAGAGAGCAGAGTCATGTAGCAGAGGAAACAGCCATTACAGAGGCTGGTGTGGCTGGTGTGCCGTAATCAATGCAGAGAAAAGAGTAAAAACTAAAGTTGGCAGAGCTAGACCAGGGCCAATCATACAGGCCAGAGGAGAGAATTTACATTTCATTTGAAGTGCAAATGGATGCCTTAGAGAGTTTTAAGCAGAAGAACTGTATGATCTAAAATGTTGAAGACTGCCTTGGACAGCTAAAGGGGCAACCACTGACTGCTGCAGGAGCTGAGAAATAAGATGGTGATGGCATACACAATGCCCAGTGAGGTAAGGAAAAAGAATAAGGAAATTTCCTTTTACATAAAGAAAAACTGGAAAGCCAAGACAAGTGTTTCACAAGCAAAAAAGCAAACATTGTGTGGAATTCTATGGAGAGGTCAAATAATAAGACAGAAATGTATCTATTGGATTTGGCAAGATGAAGGTGATGGATGATCTTGACAATAGCAGTTTCTGTGAAATGAAAGGAACTATAATGGGAGGAAAAGAGAGGGAGGGAAGTGTAGAGAGAGCAGAGAAACTCGAGCGATTCTGATTTGAAAGGGAGCCAAAACATGATTCAACAGCTGGGGCTGGACACAGGGCCAAGGGAGGAGTAATCTTTAAAAGACGGGAGTTACTTGAGTACATTTGTAAGCAGACGGCAGTGAACAACTGTAGTGACTTTCTAAAGACTATGGTGGAGCCAGAGACTCGTAGGCCAGAGGAAGAGGGAGGGGACAGTGGCCTTTGATAAAGTTGGGACACTTCTTCCACAACAGGAGGAAGATGATAGTAGTAGAAACATGAGGGTGTTTCTTAATGACGTCTTCTATATTTCTGGTGAAATGTTGGGGTGCCTGGGTGGCTCAGTCAGTTAAGTGTCCTACTTCGGCTCAGGTTCATGGGTTCGAGCCCCACGTCGGGCTTTGTGCTGACAAGCTAGCTCAGAGCCTGGAGCCTGTTTCAGAATCTGTGTCTCCCTTTCTCTCTGACCCTCTCCTGCTCACGCTGTCTCTCTCTCTCTCTCAAAAAAAATTAGTTAGTTAGTTAATTAATTGCTGGTGAATATTGAAGATACCAGTGAGGAGAAAGGAAAATGAGGCAAAAAGATATAAAAATCTAAAAAAGAAAGGACAAGTGTGAAATAAAAGTTCTGAAGAACAGAAACTGAAATTGTCAGGGAAATGTAATGGTAATGTCTTATGGCACTGAGTGGTTATTTGAGCTTCTGTTCAATAATTTAAAAGTGAGGGTGCGCCTGAGTGGCTCACTCGGTTAATGTCAACTTCAGCTCAGGTTGTGATTTTGTGGTCTGTGAGTCTGAGCCCCAGGTCCGACTCTGTGCTGACAGCTCAGAACCTGGAGCTTGCTTCGGATTCAATGTGTCCCTCTCTCTGCCCCTCCCCTGCTCATGCTGTCTCTCTCTCTCTCTCAAAAATGAATAAACATTAAAAAAAAATTATAAAGTGAGATCATTTAACAAAAGGATATAATTTCTACAAGCAATATTTAGCTACTCAATTCAGGCACAGGATAGGATACTCAGATAACTTAGCTTGATCTGGGTTGAATATTGCTCAGGAAGCAAGGGGCAAGGGCTTTAAGGATATTTATATGGGTAGGTGGGAGTTACTAAAATTTTAGGCCACAGATTACAAACTTTGTAAAAAGGTAAAAAAAATGAGGCAAAATGTACTTCCTTCGGTCTTTTTTCCGTTGTTTATAAAATTGGCATTATATTACATAAAGTTTTGTCTTTATGACATTTTCCTATTTCACTGGTCTTCAAAATATTTTTTTATCTATTTAATTTTTAAAGATATTCAATCAGAGGGGCACATGTATGGCTCAGTTGGTTAAGTGTCCAACTCTTGATTTCAGCTCAGGTCATGATCTCACAGCTTGTGGAACTGAGTCCCATGATGGGCTCTGGGCTGACAGTGTGGAACCTGCTTAGGATTCTCTCTCTCCCTCTTTCTCTCTGCCCTACCCACCAGCATGCCCATGTTCTATCTCTCTCAAAATAAATGAATAAACATTTAAAAAAAGGATACTCAACCAGAGATCAAATTTTCTTTACTTTTTTAAAAGTAAGCTTTATGCCCAATGTATGGCTTGAACTCACAACCTGAGATCAAGAGTCACATGCTCTACAGACTGAGCCAGCCAGACCCCCTTCAAAATATTATTTTAAATGGCTATAGTACACTTCAATACATAGTTATATCATAGTATATGTAACAATCTTTTTGTTAAACATTCAGATCATTTAAAAATCTGTATTATGTGTAACACTGTCATATGTGTAACATGCTTGTAAAATATCTTTTCCCTGTCTCTGATTACTTTTTTAGGATGTATTCCTAGGAGTGCAATTACTGGGTCAGAGAACATGTACATTGATTTTCTTTAAAAAAAAATTAAAACAACTTCAAGGTACAGAAAAGTTTGAAGGGCAGTACAAAGAACTGTTTTCTCTCTGAACCATTTGAGTATGTTGCTGACATGAGGTTCCATTATTCCCAAGTACTCTAGTGTATGTTTCTTACAAAGATACTCACTTGGATTGTATATACACCTTGACCAAATGAAGTTTATCACAGGAATGCAAGGTTGGTTCAACACAGGAGGATCAATCAATGTACTAGACCATACAGATATAATAAAGGAGAAAAACCACATGGTCATCTCAAGAGATTCGGAAAAAACACATTTGAAAATTCCAACATCTTTTCATGATAAAAACACTCAGCAAACTAGGAACAGAAGGGAACTTCCTCAGTCTAATAAAGGGCATCCACACAAATCCCCAACCAATATTAGAATTAATGATGAAAACTAGAAGCTTTCTTCCCAAGATCAGGAGCAAAACAAGGATGTCTGCTCTCCCTACTTCTATTCAACAGTGTACTGGAAGTTCTATTCAGGGCAGTTAGGCAAGAAAAATAAGTAAAAGGCATCCAATTGATAAGTAATATATAAAACTACCCCTATTTGCATATAACATGATCTTGTACTCAGGAAACTAACAAATCCACATATCCATACACGAAAAACTACTAGAGGTAAAAAAAAAAGTTCAGCATGTTGCAGGATACAAAAATATGCAAAAAATCATTGTTGTTTCTATAAATTAGCATGAGAAACCAAAAAAGTGAAATTAAGAACATTTGATGCATTTACAATAGCATCAAAAAATAGCATCAAAAAATACATTACTTACGAATACACTTGACAAAAGAAGTCATGATTTCCACTCAAGCTATAAAACATCACTGAAAGAAACTAAAGACTTAAATAAATGGGAAGACATCCTATGTTCAAGGATTAGAAGACAATATTAAAGACAGCAATACACTCCAAAGTGATCTGTGGATTCAATGGAATCCCTTTCAAAATCCCAGCTAATTTTTGCAGAAACTAATAATCTGATCCTAAAATTTACATGGAAATGCAAGGGATCCAGAAATGTTTAAACAATTTTTAAAAACAAGAACAGGGGCACTTGGGTGGCTCAATTAGTTGAGTATCCAACTCTTGATTTTGGCTTAGGTCATGATCCCAGGGATTTATGGGATCAAGCCCTGTGTCAGGCTATATGCAGGGCATGGTGCCTGCTTAAGATTCTCTCTTGCCCCCTATGCCCACCCCCACCCCCAACCCCGGCTCGTGCACCTGTGCTTGCTGTCTCTTCAACAACAAATTTGGAGGACTCACAGCTTCTGATGTCAAAATCTACTACAAATCAACAGTGATCAAGGCTGTGTGATACTCATACTAGCATAAGTACAGACATAAAGACCAATGGAACAAAACTGAGAGTTAAACTGAGAGTCAAGAAATAAATTCATACATTTATGATTGTTTGATTTTAGATAGGGGTGCCAAGACAATTCAATGGCAAAAGAATAGTCTTTTCAATGAATGACTCTGGGGCAACTGGATATCCACATGCAAAAGAATGAAGCTAGACTTGACCTCACACCATGTGAAAAATTAATTTAAAATGGATTAAAGAATCAAGAGAACAAATACTATAAAATGTCCATACTACCCAAAGTGATCTATACATTTAATGCAATCCCTATCAAAATAGCAACAGCATTTTTCATAGAACTAGAACAAGTAACCCTAAAATTTGTATGGAACCACAAAAGACCCCAAATAGCCAAAGATATCTTGAAAAAAAAAAAAAAGGAACAAAACTAGAGGAATTACAATTCTAGATTTTAATGTTACTGGCAGGAAAAAAAAAAAAAAAAAAA
>NW_027530529.1:0-45670 GCF_008692635.1 Crocuta crocuta | reverse complement strand
AGCCTGGAGCCTGTTTCAGTCTGTGACTCCCTCTCTCTCTGACCCTCCCCTGCTCACGCTGTCTCTCTCTCTCTCTCCTAGAAATAAATAAAAACCTTAAAAAAAAACTCAGTGGCTTAAAATATTAATTTTTACTTTGCTGATTAATATGCATTTTGAGTAGATCTGGGAAGGAGTAGTTCATCTCTCCTTTACTCGGTGTCAGGTGGGACAGCTCAAAGGCTGGGGGCTGGAATCATCTAAAGATTCACACACTCAAATTTTGGGCAGTTGATGATGGCTGCAGTCTGGGGACTTCAGGTGAGGTTGTGGCAGGAACGTTTATATATGGCGGTTCCACATGGCTGACTGGCTTCTTTACCACAAGGTGCTGGGTCCCAACGGTAAGCATCCCAGGAGGATGAGGAAGAAGTTCCCCACCTTTTGTGATACCCTAGGAAGCCATATAGCTTCCTGTCCACCACACTAACAGTCTTGCCCAGACTCAAGGGCAAGGATCAGAGATTCTATCTCTTGAAGGTAGTCAATGTCACATTGTAAGAAAAGCAGATGTGATGAGATATACTGGTGTTAACATCTTTGGAAAATACAATAATCTGCCACATAAATAAAGCTCAAAACTGAATTAAATACCTCCACCCCTTTCTAAGAACAGAAGGTCATCTGCTTTAGGATGAAAAGTATTCAGATTGGCTTATTATCATTACTACTCCTCCAAGCCACCTTTGAAGTCTTTTAAAGTTTCTTAAAACAAGCATAAACATGTATTTTCCTTATTGCAAAAGCATTTCATGTTCATTATAGAAAATCTGGAAAACACAGAAATGCAAGAGAGAAAGAAATTCCCTGTAATCCCATAATCCAGGGATAATTACTATCTAATACTTTAATGCATCTCCTTAGTTATTCACTCATGTGGTTAATTAAATGTCCTTCCTTCCTCATTCCCTTCCTCCCGTCCATTTACATATTTATCGGGCGCATGCCAGGTGCCAACACTATTCTATAAGCTAAAGTACGTGATATTCAAGGTAAGTGAAATCTCTGTCATCAAGAAGTTTACATCCTAGCTGGGGGAGACTACAAATAAGATAAATTCAAATGGTGATAAGTGCTATGAAAAGCATAAAATAAATGTCATTTGTGAAAGGGATTGCTCTACATAAAATGGTTATAAAAGGCGTATCTGAGTAGGTAACATTGCGCTGAGGAGTCAGAAGGAACCAGACACGCAGAGATAAGAGAGCAGAGTCATGTAGCAGAGGAAACAGCCATTACAGAGGCTGGTGTGGCTGGTGTGCCGTAATCAATGCAGAGAAAAGAGTAAAAACTAAAGTTGGCAGAGCTAGACCAGGGCCGATCATACAGGCCAGAGGAGAGAATTTACATTTCATTTGAAGTGCAAATGGATGCCTTAGAGAGTTTTAAGCAGAAGAACTGTATGATCTAAAATGTTGAAGACTGCCTTGGACAGCTAAAGGGGCAACCACTGACTGCTGCAGGAGCTGAGAAATAAGATGGTGATGGCATACACAATGCCCAGTGAGGTAAGGAAAAAGAATAAGGAAATTTCCTTTTACATAAAGAAAAACTGGAAAGCCAAGACAAGTGTTTCACAAGCAAAAAAGCAAACATTGTGTGGAATTCTATGGAGAGGTCAAATAATAAGACAGAAATGTATCTATTGGATTTGGCAAGATGAAGGTGATGGATGATCTTGACAATAGCAGTTTCTGTGAAATGAAAGGAACTATAATGGGAGGAAAAGAGAGGGAGGGAAGTGTAGAGAGAGCAGAGAAACTCGAGCAATTCTGATTTGAAAGGGAGCCAAAACATGATTCAACAGCTGGGGCTGGACACAGGGCCAAGGGAGGAGTAATCTTTAAAAGACGGGAGTTACTTGAGTACGTTTGTAAGCAGACGGCAGTGAACAACTGTAGTGACTTTCTAAAGACTATGGTGGAGCCAGAGACTCGTAGGCCAGAGGAAGAGGGAGGGGACAGTGGCCTTTGATAAAGTTGGGACACTTCTTCCACAACAGGAGGAAGATGATAGTAGTAGAAACATGAGGGTGTTTCTTAATGACGTCTTCTATATTTCTGGTGAAATGTTGGGGTGCCTGGGTGGCTCAGTCAGTTAAGTGTCCTACTTCGGCTCAGGTTCATGGGTTCGAGCCCCACGTCGGGCTTTGTGCTGACAAGCTAGCTCAGAGCCTGGAGCCTGTTTCAGAATCTGTGTCTCCCTTTCTCTCTGACCCTCTCCTGCTCACGCTGTCTCTCTCTCTCTCTCAAAAAAAATTAGTTAGTTAGTTAATTAATTAATTGCTGGTGAATGTTGAAGATACCAGTGAGGAGAAAGGAAAATGAGGCAAAAAGATATAAAAATCTAAAAAAGAAAGGACAAGTGTGAAATAAAAGTTCTGAAGAACAGAAACTGAAATTGTCAGGGAAATGTAATGGTAATGTCTTATGGCACTGAGTGGTTATTTGAGCTTCTGTTCAATAATTTAAAAGTGAGGGTGCGCCTAAGTGGCTCACTCGGTTAATGTCAACTTCAGCTCTGGTTGTGATTTTGTGGTCTGTGAGTCTGAGCCCCAGGTCCGACTCTGTGCTGACAGCTCAGAACCTGGAGCTTGCTTTGGATTCAATGTGTCCCTCTCTCTTCCCCTCCCCTGCTCATGCTGTCTCTCTCTCTCTCTCAAAAATGAATAAACATTAAAAAAAAATTATAAAGTGAGATCATTTAACAAAAGGATATAATTTCTACAAGCAATATTTAGCTACTCAATTCAGGCACAGGATAGGATACTCAGATAACTTAGCTTGATCTGGGTTGAATATTGCTCAGGAAGCAAGGGGCAAGGGCTTTAAGGATATTTATATGGGTAGGTGGGAGTTACTAAAATTTTAGGCCACAGATTACAAACTTTGTAAAAAGGTAAAAAAAATGAGGCAAAATGTACTTCCTTCGGTCTTTTTTCCGTTGTTTATAAAATTGGCATTATATTACATAAAGTTTTGTCTTTATGACATTTTCCTATTTCACTGGTCTTCAAAATATTTTTTTATCTATTTAATTTTTAAAGATATTCAATCAGAGGGGCACATGTATGGCTCAGTTGGTTAAGTGTCCAACTCTTGATTTCAGCTCAGGTCATGATCTCACAGCTTGTGGAACTGAGTCCCATGATGGGCTCTGGGCTGACAGTGTGGAACCTGCTTAGGATTCTCTCTCTCCCTCTTTCTCTCTGCCCTACCCACCAGCATGCCCATGTTCTATCTCTCTCAAAATAAATGAATAAACATTTAAAAAAAGGATACTCAACCAGAGATCAAATTTTCTTTACTTTTTTAAAAGTAAGCTTTATGCCCAATGTATGGCTTGAACTCACAACCTGAGATCAAGAGTCACATGCTCTACAGACTGAGCCAGCCAGACCCCCTTCAAAATATTATTTTAAATGGCTATAGTACACTTCAATACATAGTTATATCATAGTATATGTAACAATCTTTTTGTTAAACATTCAGATCATTTAAAAATCTGTATTATGTGTAACACTGTCATATGTGTAACATGCTTGTAAAATATCTTTTCCCTGTCTCTGATTACTTTTTTAGGATGTATTCCTAGGAGTGCAATTACTGGGTCAGAGAACATGTACATTGATTTTCTTTAAAAAAAAATTAAAACAACTTCAAGGTACAGAAAAGTTTGAAGGGCAGTACAAAGAACTGTTTTCTCTCTGAACCATTTGAGTATGTTGCTGACATGAGGTTCCATTATTCCCAAGTACTCTAGTGTATGTTTCTTACAAAGATACTCACTTGGATTGTATATACACCTTGACCAAATGAAGTTTATCACAGGAATGCAAGGTTGGTTCAACACAGGAGGATCAATCAATGTACTAGACCATACAGATATAATAAAGGAGAAAAACCACATGGTCATCTCAAGAGATTCGGAAAAAACACATTTGAAAATTCCAACATCTTTTCATGATAAAAACACTCAGCAAACTAGGAACAGAAGGGAACTTCCTCAGTCTAATAAAGGGCATCCACACAAATCCCCAACCAATATTAGAATTAATGATGAAAACTAGAAGCTTTCTTCCCAAGATCAGGAGCAAAACAAGGATGTCTGCTCTCCCTACTTCTATTCAACAGTGTACTGGAAGTTCTATTCAGGGCAGTTAGGCAAGAAAAATAAGTAAAAGGCATCCAATTGATAAGTAATATATAAAACTACCCCTATTTGCATATAACATGATCTTGTACTCAGGAAACTAACAAATCCACATATCCATACACGAAAAACTACTAGAGGTAAAAAAAAAAGTTCAGCATGTTGCAGGATACAAAAATATGCAAAAAATCATTGTTGTTTCTATAAATTAGCATGAGAAACCAAAAAAGTGAAATTAAGAACATTTGATGCATTTACAATAGCATCAAAAAATACATTACTTACGAATACACTTGACAAAAGAAGTCATGATTTCCACTCAAGCTATAAAACATCACTGAAAGAAACTAAAGACTTAAATAAATGGGAAGACATCCTATGTTCAAGGATTAGAAGA
Source organism: Crocuta crocuta (assembly GCF_008692635.1). Taxonomy (NCBI): domain Eukaryota; kingdom Metazoa; phylum Chordata; class Mammalia; order Carnivora; family Hyaenidae; genus Crocuta; species Crocuta crocuta. The sequence continues at coordinate 41,082 of NW_027530529.1, read as the reverse complement.
CAATATTAAAGACAGCAATACACTCCAAAGTGATCTGTGGATTCAATGGAATCCCTTTCAAAATCCCAGCTAATTTTTGCAGAAACTAATAATCTGATCCTAAAATTTACATGGAAATGCAAGGGATCCAGAAATGTTTAAACAATTTTTAAAAACAAGAACAGGGGCACTTGGGTGGCTCAATTAGTTGAGTATCCAACTCTTGATTTTGGCTTAGGTCATGATCCCAGGGTTATGGGATCAAGCCCTGTGTCAGGCTATATGCAGGGCATGGTGCCTGCTTAAGATTCTCTCTTGCCCCCTATGCCCACCCCCACCCCCAACCCCGGCTCGTGCACCTGTGCTTGCTGTCTCTTCAACAACAAATTTGGAGGACTCACAGCTTCTGATGTCAAAATCTACTACAAATCAACAGTGATCAAGGCTGTGTGATACTCATACTAGCATAAGTACAGACATAAAGACCAATGGAACAAAACTGAGAGTTAAACTGAGAGTCAAGAAATAAATTCATACATTTATGATTGTTTGATTTTAGATAGGGGTGCCAAGACAATTCAATGGCAAAAGAATAGTCTTTTCAATGAATGACTCTGGGGCAACTGGATATCCACATGCAAAAGAATGAAGCTAGACTTGACCTCACACCATGTGAAAAATTAATTTAAAATGGATTAAAGAATCAAGAGAACAAATACTATAAAATGTCCATACTACCCAAAGTGATCTATACATTTAATGCAATCCCTATCAAAATAGCAACAGCATTTTTCATAGAACTAGAACAAGTAACCCTAAAATTTGTATGGAACCACAAAAGACCCCAAATAGCCAAAGATATCTTGAAAAAAAAAAAAAAGGAACAAAACTAGAGGAATTACAATTCTAGATTTTAATGTTACTGGCAGGAAAAAAAAAAAAAAAGACACATAGATCAATGGAACAATGGAACAGAATAGTGAGCCCAGAAATAAACCCAAGATTATATGGTCAATTATACCTATGACAAAGGACACAAGAATATAAAATGGGGGAAAAGACAATCTCTTCCAACTGGTGCTGGGAAAACTGGACAGCTACATGCAAAAGAATGAAACTGGACCACTTTCTATACCATACACAAAAACAAACTCACAAAATGGATTAAAGACCTAGANAAAGACACATAGATCAATGGAACAATGGAACAGAATAGTGAGCCCAGAAATAAACCCAAGATTATATGGTCAATTATACCTATGACAAAGGACACAAGAATATAAAATGGGGGAAAAGACAATCTCTTCCAACTGGTGCTGGGAAAACTGGACAGCTACATGCAAAAGAATGAAACTGGACCACTTTCTATACCATACACAAAAACAAACTCACAAAATGGATTAAAGACCTAGATGTGATATGGAAACCAACTTGACAATAAACTATTTTTAAAAAAAGACCTAGATGTGAGACCTGAAACCATAAAAACCCTAGAAGAGAACACAGGCAGTATCGGTCATACCAACATTTTTCTAGATATGTCTCCTAAGGCAAGGGAAACAAAAGCAAAAGTAAACTATTGGGACTACATTAAAATAAAAAGCTTCTGCATAGCAAAGGAAACAACCAACAAAACTAAAAGAAAACCTATTGAATAGGAGAAGAGATTTGCAAATGATATACCTAGTAAAGGGTTAGTATCAAAAGTATATTAAGAATTTATACAACTCAACACCAAAAAAAAAATCCAATTAAAAAAATGGGCAGCGGACATGAACAGACATTTCTCCAAAGAAAATATACAGATGACCAACAGACACAGGAAAAAGACGAAGACATCATCAGGGAAATGCGAATCAAAACCACAATGAGGTATCATCTCACACCTGTCAGAATGACTAAAATCAAAAACATTAGAAACAACAAGTATTGGTGAGGATGTGGAGAAAATGGAACCCTCGTGCACTGTTGGTAGGAATACAAATGGGTACAGCTGCTGTGGAAAACAGTATGGAGGCTCCTCAAAAAAATTAAAAATAGAATTACCATATGATCCAGTAGTTCTACTACTGGGTACTGACCCAAAGAAAACAAAAACTTTAATTTGAAAAGATATATGCACCCCTATGTTTATTGTAGCATTATTTACAACAACCAAGATATGGAATCCAAGTGTCCATTCATAGATGAATGAATAAATAAGATGTGGAAAATATGTACAATGGAATGTCATTCAGTCATAAAAAAGAATGAAATTTTGCCATTCGTAACAACCTGGGTGGATTTAGAGGGTATAATGCTAAGTGAAATAAATCAAAGAAAAACACCTTATGATTTTACTCATGTATAATTTAAGAAACAAAACAAAGGAAAAAATGAGACAAACTAAAAAAGACTCTTAAATATAGAAAACAAACTAGTGCCTGACAGAGGGAGGTGAGTGAAGGTTGGGTGAAATAGGTGAAGGGGATTAAGAGGACATTTATCATCATGAGCAATGACCAACGTAGAGTTGTTCAATCACTATACTGTACACCTGCAATGAATATAATACTTTATATTGATTATACTGGAATTTTAAAAAATGGAACAAAGATCTAAATGTACAAGCTAAAACTATAAAGCTCTTAGAAGACGACACAGGTATAAATCTTCACGATCTTGGATTAAGCAATGAATTTTTAGATATGGTATCAAAAGCACAAGCAACCTAAGAAAAAAATCAAAAACTTTTTGCTCCAAAGGATACTATTAAGAAAATGAAAAAACAACCCACAGAATGAAAGAAAATATTTGCAAACCATGTATTCAATAAAGGTCTAAAACCCAAAATATATACTCTTACAACTCAATGATAAAAAGGCGAATAACACAATGTAAAAACGGGTGAAGGATCTGAATAGGCATTTCTCCTGTGAAGATATACAAATGAGTAATAAGCACATGAAAAAATGCTCAATATCACTGGTCATTAGGAAAATGTAAATCAAAACCACAAAGAGATATCATTTCATAACCAGCAGGGTGGTTATAATCAAAAGGAAGGACAATCACCATTACTGGCAAGAATATGGAGAAATTGCTGGTGGGAATGTAAAATGGCTCAGCCACTTTGAAAAACAATCTAATAGCTCTTCAAAAGGTTAAAAACAGAGTTACCATGTGACCAAGAAATTCCACTTCTAATAAATATCTGAGAACTGAAAACATATGTCCACACAAAAACTTGCACACAAATGTTCAGAGCAGCATTATGTATAAAAACCAAAATGTGGAAACAACCCAAAGTCCATTAATTGATAAATGAGAAATAAAATGTAGTATATCCATATAATGGAATATTATTCAGCCTAAGTCAAAGAAGCCAGACATGAAAGGTCACACACTAAATGATCCATTGCAATCACATTTCCAGAATAGGCCAATCTACAGAGACAGAGAGTAATGAGGAGAAACAGCTAATGGCCATGGAGTTCTCTCTGGGATGATGAAAGTGTTCTGGAATTAGTGGTGATGATGTCACAATTTTGTGAATATACTTAAAACAATTAACTTATATACTTTAAAATGGTGAATTTTATGGCATGTGCATTAAATCTTTTCATAAAAGATATTCATCTACATATCCACAAGACTATCAACAAAATCAGGAAATTAACATTAGTTTATTACTACCATGTAATTCTCAGGCTTCATTCAAGTTTTTCTAAGTGCCCCAATATCATAAATGTAAGCATACACACACACACACACACACACACACATACACACACACCCCATCTAGTTCAGAAACACACACGGTATTTAGTTGTCATGTCTTTTTGGTGTCCTTCAATTTTAAACAGTTCTTTAGTCTTAATTTTATAATCATGGATGCTTTTGAAGATTAAATGTCAGTTATTTTATAAAATATCACTCCATTTGACTTTGTCTGATGTTTCCATATGACTGGATTCAGATCATGCATCTTTGGCAAGAATATCAGAGTAGTGATGCTATGTTCTTGCCACTGTATTTTGTCAGGTGGCACGCAATTTTGATTTGTCCCATTACTGAAGATATTCACTCTGCTTGATTAAAGTGTTCTTCACTAGGCTCCTTCACTATAATGTTACTGAAATTTTCCCTTTATAATTACTTTATGGTAAAGTACTTAAAAACTATGTAAATTCAGCATCAAACTTTTAACATTCATTTATGATCACTCGTTTCATTTATATACAGCTTATTATTTTAGTATGAATTCATGACTTTCCATTTTGTTCAGTGGGTTATATATTCAATGAGTTTGGTAACTATTACAAACTGTTACTATCATTATTTATTTTGATGCTCAAATTGTCCCAAATTTGGCCTGCGGGAACCCGTTTAAGTTGGCTTCAGGGTTCTTCTGACATATGCCCATTCTTTTAGCTTTTCCACTCTTTCTAGCATACAAAGATGTTCTAGTTTCATAAAGTCCTTTTTTTTCTGCCTCAGTCCTCTGAACAGCCCCGGTTCCTTTTATTATTTTTTTTAAAGATTTTATTTATTATTATTATTTTTTAAAAGTGAACCCTATGCCCAACATGGGGCTTGAATCCATGACCCTGACATCAAGAATCACCTGCTCCACCAACTAAGCCAGCCAGGCGCCCCTGCCCTGGTTCCTTTTATATGGAGAATAGTTTTTACAACCTAGATCTGAATGTTAGGTGTGCTCTTCAGTATTCGGGTTTCTTGCTCCCAGGCTAGCAGGCCTAGAGAATGGATGTATATATGTGTATATAGAAATATAAGTGTATGTATATATAAATATATAGGAGATACATCATTTATAAACTGTGGGTGATTTTGGTCAAGTCAATTAGCCTCTTTCAGTTCTAGTACTGGAATTTATAAGACATGAGTAATAACTATTTAAGATACTATACACCAAAGCACTTCATGATAGCTAGAGCTGGACAAATTCCAATTATTTTTTCATATGGTCAAACCCGAAGCCTTATTTTCAGGGTCCATTTATTCAGCTGTTACTCACTGGTATCAGTGAATGAGGATTTGTGTGCAAATTCTTATTGTTGGAACTCTTACCATATAGTTGTAAAATATTTTGAACAGCATTCCTACCATTTCTCACCATTCTCGAAATACATTTTCAGGTCTTGCTTCATCACTGTTGTCACATATACCAAACAATGAAATGACTCCCTGCCTCTCCATGGCACAAGGCATGTCTGCTGTGGCATTTCATCCTTTCACTACCTAAAGAGTCTTAACTAAATCTTTCAAATTTTGTTTAAATGACTTTGACTTTTATACATTCTTCCAAACTCCACTGTGATGCCACAGATCATTTGTACTTCTTTAAAAAGAATTTTCATATTATGCCATTGTTTGTAAGTCTGTCTCTCCAGCTAGAAAGTGTGAGAAGTATGTTCTGTGTTCAATTAAGTCAGATCAGTGTCTTATTCAATTGTGTACTCTCCAGAGCAAGCACAACCTACACACATGACACCTTACTCTAAATGTGTTGAATATCAGAATCAATCCTAAATTAATATTTATGCATTTAATATAGCTGTAACTAATAATTCACAGACTGTTATATTCACAAATCCTTCTGGAATAGTCCTGTCCAATCCAGCAGCCACCAGCCTTATCTGGCTACTGAGCACTTGAAATAAACCTAATCTGAATTGAGATAGACACCTTATTTCAAGATAGGAAACATTTCATTAATAAATTTTTATACTGATTACATGTTGAAATAATATTTTAATATATTGGGTTAAATAAATGTATTATTAAAATTAATTTCAACTATTTTTTAACATGGCTTTTCTTGATGTGGGTCCCAGAAAATTTTAAACTACGTTTATCCTCACATTATATTTCTACTAGACAGTGAGGTTCTAGAAGTTTCTGGGTTATTAATGGGGAATAAAGAGCTCAAAAGATAGGGGTGCCGGGGTGGCTCAGTCAGTTAAGCGTCTGACTTCAGCTCAGGACATGATCTTGCGGTTCAGGAGTTTGAGCCCCACATCAGGCTCTGCACTGACAACTGGGAGCCTGGAGCCTACTTCGGATTCTGTGTCTCCGTCTCTCTCTCTCTCTCTCTCTCTGCCCCTCCCCCAATTGAGCTGNAATATAAAATGGGGGAAAAGACAATCTCTTCCAACTGGTGCTGGGAAAACTGGACAGCTACATGCAAAAGAATGAAACTGGACCACTTTCTATACCATACACAAAAACAAACTCACAAAATGGATTAAAGACCTAGATGTGATATGGAAACCAACTTGACAATAAACTATTTTTNGGTTCAGGAGTTTGAGCCCCACATCAGGCTCTGCACTGACAACTGGGAGCCTGGAGCCTACTTCGGATTCTGTGTCTCCGTCTCTCTCTCTCTCTCTCTCTCTGCCCCTCCCCCAATTGAGCTGTGTCTCTCTCTCTCTCAAAAATAAATAAGCATTAAAAAATTTTTTTAAAAAAAGGTCAAAAGATTGACCACTACATATACAGCCTCCTTAGAGCAAGGGCAGTAAAATCCCTGCATAGCCCTAATTCTTTGCTAGCTAGAGGAACCATCCATTCAAATGGATGCTATAAGACAGACATGAGGAAATGCAGGCATCTAAGAATATACTTCCATGGTGAACTGATTATGTCTTTTTAAAACATCTCCAGGGGTCTGCACTCTGTAATCCTGCTCCAACACTTCATGCCTGCACAGAGGTAGTCAACGCTATACTGCTCTCACTTGTTTTCTCTATGAACAATTACTTGCTCGCTTCTTTATTCCACTTAGTCAATTTGGATCCTCTGGCCTGAAGTAAAAAGAGATATGTAATCTCCTTTTTGCCCCCTCAGTCTCTTGTCTCAACACCATCCTCTAGTAATGTACTCTTTCCTCAAATTTGAAGTGTCTGGGTGAAGAGAAATAAGCATTTAGTTAATTTTGTCATTACTGACCTGCATTTCATATTTCAGAGTCATGTGGAAGCACCAGGATCCCATTCCTACCACTGAAATTAAAACAAACAAATAAAAAAAAAAGATTAGCATGAAATTCTTTGGGGGTGGCCAGATTGACTTGAGAAGATAATATGACACTGCAAAGCACTGAGTTTTAAGAACAAAGTTCATGAACTCTTATGGCAGGATATAGTAGACTCTGCATAAGTTCTACAATTGATGAAATTTGGTATAGAAAAAAAACCCCAAGTACAGTATAAGTTCTCATAAATTCCCTCGACTAAGTGGACTTACTGGATTAATCAATATTCTCCATTCTTTCTAAAAAACATACTACCCGATACTCAGGATAAGCTTTCTTTTTTTCTTTTTTCTTTCTTTCTTTTTTTTTTAAAGGATACAGAAGTTTACTGAATACACCATAAGGGAGTGGCAGGCAGGACAGCAAAGGAGACTGGCTGCCTCTTAGGCCTTAGCGTTTACAGCAAGGTAGCTACTTTAGTACTTCCTTCCACTTGGAGCCAAAGAGCTGAAATGTATACTCACTAAGAGCCAGACAGTTACCTTTGTTACCAAACCTATTAACGCCACACTGTATTTATTGATCCTAAATACGATTGCAAAGAAAGCTGTTGTTTCTACAGAAACTATTTAAAATGCTTAAAATGGACTCCATAAAAGAGAGTTGCTAATAACAACTGCTGTTGAATTATGTGTGGGTAAGATATCTGCTAGACTGAGAAAAACAGTAAAAATTTAAAGATTGTATTTAGGTCTCAAAATTCTTTTCAAGTGCCTCTTTTTTAAACAAACTTTTAATTTTAGGGTTTTTAAAACTTATTTAATTCAAGAAAAACTAAGGAGAATTTAAAGGCCACACTGTATATCAAATAACTGTCAAAGATTATACAACTATGTTTGAATTAAAATAAAATTTTAAGGTAGGTGTCTATGTATCTTTTCAATAATTCTATGCTTTGAAGTTTTAAAAATTGGCTGACCAAATATAAGCCCCTATCAAATCTGATTAAAAGGTTTCTACTGTGACATACTAAATTCAATTCAACAGGCATTTACTGAGCACCTCCTATTTGCCAAATTCAGTTACAAAGATAAGATGCAGTCATTGACCTTAATGAAGTATATAGTCTAATGGAAGAGACAGGCAGCTAAGATGCCAGTAGATGGAGATACAATAAAGAGATATGCTGAGTACCACAGGAGCACAGAAGAAGGGCACTTATGAAGGAAGACAGAGAAAAAAACCAGGGAAGTTAGCCTTAAGGATGTGTAAGAGTTGGCCCAGCAAACATGGTAAATGGGGGTGTCACCAAATAATTTGTACAAAGCCACTTGAGAAAAATTTCAAACTGTTACTATTGTTTTTTTTAAAAATCACTAAATATATATCAAATTATAATTTTTAATGTGCAAAATGAGATGACAGAAGTAAACAGTTACTGCACTCATTCTAAAGAAATGAGGAAGTAGAATAGTTGAGGTCTTTTTACCAAAGGAGAAATTAGAAGGGGGGAAGGTAGATAAATTAATAGAAGGGGGACAGGTAACCCACAAACTGTGAATTAAAGGGATACAATACACTAGGAAATAAAAAAATTAAAACGAAGGCAGATGGGGCACCTAGGTGGCTCAGCTGGTTAAGTGTCTTAACCTCCACTGAGGTCATGACTTTGCGGTTCGTGAGTTCGAGCCCCGCACCAGGCTCTGTGCGAACAGCTCAGAGCCTGGAGACTGGTTCAGATTCTGTGTCCCCCTTCCTCTTCCTCTCCCCCTCCCCAACCTTAAGATTTATTTATTTTTGAGTCAGAGAGAGGCAGTGTGCGAGCAGGGGAGGGGCAGAGAGACAAGAGCCATAGAATCTGAAGCAGGCCCCAGGCTCCAAGCTGTCAGCGCAGAGCCTGATGCAGGGCTTCAACTCACAGACCATGAGATCATGACCTAAGCCAAAATCAGATGCTTAACTGACCGAGCCACTCAGGCGCCTCTAAAAAAAATGTTTTTAATGCAGAGGGATGACTATTCATTTTGACAGGTAGACTGGCCACTTAATCATGCTTTACTCAACTTTTTTGTTCAAATGTTTTCAAATGTTCTCTTGAACTGTTTATTATATAGCATTAAAAGTCTGATTTTCAGAGATTTCTACGATTTACTTTCTTTCAACAACCTACTAAGAATGCAAAGAAATGTAATAGAACAGCATCACCTTTCTCTACACAATATTTTCTACTTTGCCAGTTTAAAGCAACCCAGTTTTTGCTAAAGTTTATCAGTTTTATTGAGATATAATTCACATACTATAAAATTAATTTAAAATGCACAATTCAATTGTTTTTTAAATGTTCAGACAGTGCAACCATCATCATTATCTAATTTTAGAGCAGCTTTATCATCCCAAAGAGAAATCTCCTATCTATCAGTAGTTACTCCCTATTTCTCATACCTCTCCACTCCTCAGCCCTTTAACCACTAATGTATTTTCTGTCTCTATAAATTTGTTTGTTCTGGACTCTTCATATAAATAAAATCATACATTATGTATTCTTTTCCATCTGGTTTCCTTCACTCAGCATATTTTCAAGGTTCATTCATGTTGTGGCATACATCAATAATTTATTTCCTTCATGGATGAATAATATTCCGTTCTGTGAAAATACTACATTTTATTTATCCATTTATTTATCCATTCACAAGTTGGAACTTGTTACAAATTGTATGTCTGTAGCCCCACCTCCCAAATTTATGTATTGAAGCTTTAACTCCAAATGTGGAGCCTTCAGAAGGTAATTAAGTTTAGAAGAGGTCATGAAGGTAAGGTCCCCTTGATGGGATTAGTGTCTTCATGAGAAGAGGAAAAGCCTCACTCTCTTACCTGCCTGGATGACAACAGGGGAGGCCATGTGAGATCATGGAGAAGGCAGCCATCTATACAAGCCAAGAAGATCTCACCAGGAGCCAACACTTAATCCAGAACGGTGAGAAAGGAATGTGTACTGTTCAAGCCACGAGTCTATGATATTTTGTTATGGCAGCCTGAGCTAAGACAGACATTTAGGTATTTTCCACATTCTGGCTATTTTGAGTAACACTGCTGTGAACAATCATGTACAAGTTTTTGTTAAGATGTAGGTTTTCGTTTCTCTTGGGTTTATGTATCTCGGAGTGGAATTTGTGGGTCATATGGTAACTCTATGTTTAGCATTTTGAAGAACTACCAAAGTGTTTTGCAAACCAGGGGCATCACTTTACACTCCCATGAGCAATATATGAATTTCTCCACATTCTCCCAATACTTGCTATTGGTTGTCTTTCTGATTATAGCCATGCTAATACAATGAAGTGGTATGCACTATGGTGCTGATTGGCATTTCCCTAATGACTACCTCATGCCCCTCCCTTTTTCTTGTAGAATGTTCTGTATTATAGATGTCTGATTTATTTTTTAATTTTTTAAAATGTTTTATTTATTTCCGAGAGAGAGAGAGAGAGACAGAATGAGCAAGGGAGGGTCAGAGAGAGAGGGAGATATAGAATCTGAAACAGGCTTCAGGCTTTGAGCTAGCTGTCAGCACAGAGCCTGACACAGGGCTCAAATCCACGAACCGTGAGATCATGACCTGAGCCGAAGTCAGACGCTTAACTGACCCAGGCGCCACTGATTTATTTTTTTAATAGACTTTCTTTTTTAGAGCAGTTTTAGGTTCACAGTAAAACTGAGCAGAAGATAGAAGCATTTTCCATACAGCCTTTCTCCCTCACATGCATAGCCTCCTTCCCCTACCACAGGTGCACATTTGTTATAACTGATGCACCTACACTGATATGTCATTATCATCCAAAGTCCATACTTTACATTTTATGGTTCACTCTTGGGTATGGATAAATTTAGAATAACTTGTATCAACTATTATAATCTACAGAATAGTTTCATTACCTTGAATTCTCGATGGTTTTGCCATTTCATCTCTCCCTCTCTCTTAACTCCTGGCAACCACTGATCTCTTTACTATCTCCGTAGTTTTGCCTCTTCCGGAATATCAAGATAGTTGGAATCATACAGTATGTAGCTTTTTTCAATTAGTAACAGGTCTTCTTCCACTTAGTAATAGGCATTTAAGGTTCCCTCTTGTCTTTCAATGTTTGTTTGATACCTCACTTCTCTTTAACACTGATAATGTTTTATTGCCTAAAGTTTACCTATCCATTCTCTTACTAAAGCACATCAAGTTGCTTCCAAGGATGGCTTGTAGATAAAGCTGCTATGAACACCCGTGTGCAAGTTTTTGTGTAAACGTAAGTTTTCAATTCTTTTGGATGAATACCAAGAAGTGTGACTGCTGAATCGTATGGTGACAGAATAGTTTTGTTACAAACTGCCAAACTGCCTTCCAAAGTGGCTGTAACATTTTGCATTCCCATCACTAATGGATGAGAGCTCCTGCTGCTGCATTAACATCATTTCCTTTTCAACAAATATTTAGTGGGCCCTCAACAACATTCCAAGCTTTTCCACTGGGATAAATGAGTAAATAAGAGAGATAAGTTTCCTGTCCTCAAAACTTTAAGCCATTAAAAATATGAAAGGGGGCCATAGGAGCTATGGGAGTCTATGCAGAGGGCTTATAACCTTGTCTAGGGGGTCAGAAGAGGACTACTGGGGGAAGGAACATATAAGCTAAGACTAGAAGAATTAATTGAAGTTAAGCAGGTAAAGGATTTTTTAACAAATGAGATCATTCTACGTAGAAGGATCATGCAGATATAAAGGCAGAGTAGGGTGCCTAGGTGGCTCAGTCAGTTAAGCATCTTGATTCTTGATTTCAGCTCAGGTCATGATCCCACAGTTCATGGGGTCAAGCCCTGTGTCGGGCTCTGTGCTCACAACGCAGAGCTGCTTGGGATTCTCTCTTCCTCTCTCTCTGGCCCTCTCCCAACTCTCTCTCAAAAAATAAACATTATTTAGACTTTATACTAAAGACAAAGTAAGCTGTTGAAAAACTACATACATATATCCAATGTACATATACACAAAAACACACATGCATACATATAGGGATTAATATAATTAGTTTTGTATTTTTAAAATACCACTCTAATTATAAGGCAGGAAAATGTCTAAAGGAGTAGTCTCCCAACTTTGATAGCAAAAAATTTTTTAGCAACCCCATATATGTATATTTATTTGTAAATTGTATTCATACTGTGTTAAGATACTATATATATTTAAAACACATAAAATAAAAATTTAGAAGAATGAAGTAAAGGGGTAACATATATACAATAGAAGTTACAAAGTTTTCTTTGTGTACCCCAACAGATCATTTTTCTTACCACTTGGGCTGTGAGCATCTTGCTTGGTGACCACTGGTTTAAATGATAAACACGAAACTTGCAAGGCATACATGGAGTTTCACAATCTGGCTCCACTCACCCCTTTTACTGCAGCCTGTAGTTTAATCACACCTGACTGTTTATCTGGCTCATCTCTTACCTCACACTATCAACTTCTAGCCTGCTCTGCCTTTGCCATTTTGTGATTACCTTGTCCTTTCAGCCTCGAATACTTAACCCTTCCATCATCCAATCCTACCTGCCTATAACCTATATCTCTGCTTACTGAAATCTTACACAACTTTGGGGTACCTGGTTGGCTCAGATATAGATCTCCTAAGATCTCATAAGATCAGATCTCACAAGATCTCAAGGTTGTGAGTTTAAGCCCCACACTGTGTGCAGAGATTACTAAAAAAAGAAAAACAAAAATTAAATTAAAAATAGAAACCTTACACAATTTCTAGATCCAATTAAGTTTTGCTCATTCCTATAAGTTTTTTCTTTTGAAATAATTTCAAACTTCACAAATGTTGAAAGCATAGTATAGTGAACTGCTGTGTATGTTCTGCTCAGAATCACCAATTCTAACATTCTGATATAATATCCACATATACATATGTGTGTATATAAACGTATATGTATATATGTATGTACATATGTAATTATTTTTATGAACTTATGAATAGAATGGATATGTCATGTCGCTTTACCCTTAATACTTCAGTGTGTATCCCAGATCCCATTTTATATCACCTTCTAAGTCAAATCTTCCTCTGCTTCCTCCTCCATTAAGTCGACATACAAGGCATGTAAGAAACAGTGTTTGGTTAGGCCAGTAGTTATCAGCTTTTGGAGAATGCTATTTTGCCTAGAGAGCCTTATGAAGGCTAGGCCCTTGATCTAGAAACTCCTGATTCAGTGGATACTCTAGCAGTTGTATTTTAAAGGCCTGCCAATGATTTTGCTCAACATGGATAGCCAAAGATCATTGTTGAATTCTAAGATTCCTAAAGGCACGGTCCCCATCTCTGTAGTTGACCGAAGAATCTCCAGAACCTAGCACAGCACTGAACATATAAAGAACATTTATTAAGTACTTGCTAATTAATTTTTTCCTTCCTCCTCAATGATGCAACACTTCACATTAGAGTTTGTGTATTGTAGTAGAGGGTGGTGAGGAATGTCCCTGAATTGAGAAAATGTAATAGGGGACAGGAGTTCCAAAGAGGGAAAAATATATTTGGGTAGAATGTGAACAGTAAGAACAGAGAGGCTTGCCCAACAAGGTGGCACTTGACAGAACTTAAGAGAGATTCACACGCAGATACAGTGAGGGAGAACATGCATACAGTTTGATTAAATGTACGGAGATGTGGACAATGTTTAGAAATAAGCATTTCATTCAATAGGCCTGGAGTGAGTATCAAAGAGGAACAGGAAATAAGGCAAACAATAATTTGAGCCCATTAAAACACGTCTGAATGCCAGACTCTGCTTTTGGGTGATGAACTTGTGATATTTATATTCATCTTTGGCCACCTTCTCTTTCTATATTCATTCCCTCCGGTGATCTCATTAGTTCCCACAACTTTAAATACTAACTTTTTAAATACCAACTGCCTCCACCCCCCCTCTGAAGTCCAACCTCATATATTTTATCACCTACCTGACTCTTCATTTAATGTCTCACAGGCATTTTGAACTCAACATAATTAAAACAGAATGCAAGATATTCTCTCTACACAGTTGCTCAAACTAGAAACCTAGAAGTCAATTGAAAATCTCTCTCTCTTTTTTTTTTTTTTACCCCCACATTTAACGCATTAATGAGCCCTACTGGCACCATCTCCAAAATAAATCCCAAGTCATCCACTTCTCTCCAGTGTCCACTGGTGCTGTCCTGGTGTAAACCACTATCACCTCTCACTCGGACTAGTTTCCCAGCTTGTACTCTTACTGTCCACAAACCCATTCACCACAAAGCATCCAGGGTGATCTTTTAAAAACATAAACAGGATCATGTCACATTCCTACTAAAAACCCTCTACTGGCTTTTAGAATAAAATCCAGATGCTTTACTCTGGCCCTGCCGTGATCTGGCTCTTGCCTAAATCTTTCTAACTTTATGTTTTGCCACTTTTCCCCCACTTAACTACTAAAGAACATTAGGGGAGAGACAGAAAGCAAACAGATAATTACTATATGGTGTATTAAGTGCTATGGTAAAGATATGCATTGTATTCAGTGGGAGTACAGAAAAAAGTCATCCAGTTCTATCAGGGACTAAGCAAAGTTTAAAAGGCAGGCTTTCTAAAGGATATAACACTATGCCAAGTCAGGAAGGACAGACATGCTGAATTTATCAGACAACAGAGGGTTAAAGGCAGAGATGTAAAAATATAGATGATACTGAAAATAGCAAGTAGTTTGATATAAAGTATCAGGTATATTTGGGACAGTTGTGGAAAATGAGGCCAGTTAAGGCAGAGAGTCCAGATTAGCACCAACCTGCCCAGACATACAGATTTTCAAACAGGTTATCTCTTTTAAAGAAAAAATGGTTGAATTGAAAGCGCCATGCCCTGCTGGAGAACGCTGGTGAAATTTCACACAGTAAACCAGCCTTCACCACTGACATGCTACAATTTGTCAACAGGTGTATATTTTCTGACTAGTATCCCAATTGGCGCAAATAAGAAATTCAAGAATAGAGAGGTTAACTTATTCAAGCCAAACAAATGTGAAACGTGTGAAAACAAAACAACATCCACTGATCCTTAAATTATACAAACTAGAAGTTTTGGAGATTCTTTAAAAAGGAATCTAAGCATTTTCCTTTTTTCCCTCTTGACATGTAAATTGATTCAATCACATGGAGAATGAAACAATTATGTTTCCCTTAAAAAGTCTGAGGCATCAAAGTTATAATAAAATTCACATTTATAGGAATTATCTAGAACATTCCAAGAAACCAGTAACAGGGACAAGTTTCCCCACATGGCCATGGCTAAAGTGAAAACTGAGGCAGTCAAAATAGTAATGGAATTGGAATAAAAAGGTCAATGTACCATCTTCTAATTAGATGTTCATATTCATACCATTTCAGTACAGTTTTAAGAGTCTCTCAAGCACATAATAGAATTTCACTGAATTAGAACCTCTTGATTCAAATATTTTGGCATGCTATCAAAGTTATTCAAGGTTATAACAGACTACAGATATGTTCCAATACCCATTTTGATCCATTTGACTGAACATACCATGGAAGAGTGTACAAGGACTTTGGAATCAGATCTAAACTAGAATCCCAAGTCTTATTACTTATCAATTTTGGCAAGTTGCTCAAGTCTCTTCGAGACTCAGATATCTAAGCTGTAAATTAAAGATAACAATGTTTATCATAAAAGGTTGCGCTCTGAGGATTACCTAGCATATACCTGACATACAATAGGCACCAACAAATTTTATTTTCTAATCCCTAACTCAAGCTATTAAAAAAAATTCATGTAAGGGCACCTGAGTAGCTCAGTCGGTTAAGAGTCTTGGTTTTGGCTCAAGTCATGATCTGACAGTTTGTGGATTTGCGCCTCACATCAGGCTCTGAGCTCACAGTATGGAGCCTGCTTGGGATTCTCTCTCTCTCCCTTTCTCTCTGCACCACCCCCCCACCTCAAAATAAATAAACAAACTTAAAAGAATTAAAAAGCCATTCATGTACATAGAGAATGGAGTCATTGATTTTAGAAGTATGTTAGCTTATTTACCATGACAGAAAATTATGGGCCTAAGAAAAACCATGAGTTCCCTTTAAATTCTATCATGATTTACCAAAATGTATAGGAAGGGGCCCAGAATAAATGAAAAAGGAGACGGGCATATTATTATAAAGTATCAAAGGCATTAATGGTGTAATGTGTGATTATTTTAAAATTATGAACTCAGGTTAGAGATTTTGGTGTTATTGGTGGTGTCAAAACAATGCCAGCTACAATTATAGGGTACGCATGTTTGTACTTGCCTGGGGAAGTTAGCATTCATATTAGAAACAAAATGTACTACCATATTAGAGAGGCAGTAGAGTGTAATGATTAAAAGAATGAACTTTGGAGAGTTGTCCTAAGAAGTTTGTACTTTAACCCTAAACTGATGGGAAGTCATTTAGGGTATTTAATAGGAGTTTTCTAATTGTTTCCCACCAACCAAAGGGGAAGTGATCACATTCCCTTTTCTAATTTACTGCTTTACCTAGTATATAACCTTATTATAGTTACATACTGTACAGAAGCCAGAATATCCTATTTATATAAACTTATCAGTGTATTTTTTTGGATTCCTTTCTCCTGTCTCACTCCCAATGAGGATGCTGATGGGCTACTACTTTAGTTTAGCAACTCATGGGCGACCGTAGTAACTATGTTAGAATGGTAGGCAGAATAATGGGTCCCAAAGATATCGACATCCCAATCCCAAATCCTATGAATGAATGAATGTGTCACTTTACTTTAAATGCCAAAGATGATCTTGCAAGTGTGATTAAATTAAGGGCCTTGAGTTGAGGATAAGCATCCTAGATTACTACAGTATGCCCAACCTAACCACCTGAGTCCTCAAAAGCAGGAAACTTTGGGAGATGGGACTTTGGAAAAATGCTCAGAGATGTAAAGTTTCTAGCTCTGAGGATACAGGAAAGGGGCCATGTGCCTAGGAATGCTACATAATACTAGAAAGGGACCATGAGCTATATAAACTGGAAAAACAAAGGAAACGTTCCATCTTAGAGCTTCAAAACAAAACAAAACAAAACAAACAAAAACCCACAGACCTGCCAACCTTGATTTTAGCTCAGTGAGACTTGTATCAGAATTCTAATCTACAGAACTATAAGATAATAAATTTATTTTAGTGTTTTAAGCTACTTAATTTTTTGGTGCTGTGTTATAGTAGCAATGGAAAACCAATATGATTGAGGTGCATAGGTGGCTCAGTCAGTTAGGTGTCTGACTTAACTTTGGCTCAGGGTCATGATCTCACAGTTCGTGAGTTCGAGCCCTGCCACAGAGGGCTCTGCACTGACAACATGGAGGCTGTTTGGGGTCCCCTTTCTCTGTCCCTCCCCAGTTACTCAGTGAAGAAATAGTAATTAAAACCTCAGTGAGATATCACTACACACCAAACCAGAATAACTGAAAGTAAAAAGACTGACAAGTATGGGCAACAAGGTGGAATAATTGAACTCTCAAATATGGCTGGTGGGAGTATAAAATGGTTTAACCATTTAAAAAATTGTTTGAGAGCGTGCCTGAGTGGCTCAGTCAGGTAAGCACCCAATTTCAACTCAGGTCATGATCTCATGGTTCATGAGTTCAAGCCCTGTGTCGGGCTCTGAGCTGACAGTTCAGACCCTGAGGCCTGCTTTGGATTCTGTGTCTCCCTTTCTCTTTCTCTCTGCTCTTCTCCCACTGTGCTCTCTCTCTTCCAAGAATAAGTAAATGTTCTAAAAAATAAAAATAAAAAATTGGCAGTTTCTAATAAATTTAAATGCAGAACTACCCTATGACCTAGCAATTCTACACCTAGACATATATCTAAAAGAAATGAGTGTCCATGTCCATTGAAAGACATATACAAGAATATCCACAGAATCTTTATTCACAAAAGTCCCAAACCAAAAATAACCCAAATACCCATTAACAGAAAAATGAGCAAATGAATTGTATCATATTCACACAACAGAATATTACATATCAATAAAAAATGAACTACTGATATAAATAACACAGATGAATCTCAAAAACATTACATCAAGAGAAAGAAGCCAGATGCCAGAGTACATATTCTGTGACTCCACTTCCATAAAGTTCACAAACATGCAAATTAAAATATGGAACTAGAAGTGAGAATAGTAGTTATCTTTGGAAGGGTCTTGACTGAAAAATGGCACAAGGAAACTTTCTGGACTAACTAAAATGTTCTGTATCTTGATCTGGATAGCGGTCACATGGGTAAAATCTCATTGAGCTTACGATCTGCATGTTTTACTATACATGAAATACACCTCAATGTTTAAAAAAGGAAGAATTGGGAGGTGGAAACCTCTTGTCTGCTGTGCTCCAAATACACTTTGCCCATCAAATACTCCCACGTAAGTGATTTGCTTTAGTACTATTCACACCGTTTCCCGAACTAGAACATCTATCCATGCCTCCAGGCAGGTTAAGGAACAAAGAAATGTTCCACAGATAGAGGAAAAGAAAGAATACAAAATAACACGATAATAGTGGATAGAGATAATATGGTAACTGAAGGGAGAAACAAAGTAATTCTGTTTAGAGGTTTCTATAGACAACACAGTGGAATGTCTGGACAGCAGACAGAGGTTAAGGTATGTTAAACAGAATGGAGCTACACCAATAATAATAGACATGACATCAGAACATAACATATGTTTCTTAGAACATAACTGTCTTATTGTCTTATTCTGGCTCCGGCCTAAAATATTTAAAATAAGTCACAACTGAGGCCACAAAAACCAGGTAAGAGCCAGTACAGCGGCCTGCTTTCTACCTTAGGCTATTTCTTACCATGCTTTCTAGTGGCCCACTTTAACTTTCCACCAGGCTACTTTCCTGGCCACCTCATCTCCTCACCTCCTGTCCACGGACTACACATGCTACTTCGGAATCTGTGGTTCCTGCTTCTCTGGTTGAGCCTGTCCCTGGGTTATGGCTACTAGGCTGGACATGTTCATTCAAAGTACAGGCATATAAAACCACAACTGCATATGCACAAAGATTAAGAAATATTAACCCAAACCAAAAATATTAACATCTTTTCTGTTCGGTGATCTTACTATCACACTACTTTTTCAACAAATTGGAAAAAAAGATCATTGATGTTTCTGGCAATGTCTGAAAAACTGAAACTAATTTATTATAAGTTACAAGCAGGTTATAAAATGATTTCTAAAGGTCTTTTCCACAGCACATTGATTTTATGCCTGTTTCATTACAAACTGTAATTGCTATTATCTAAAAGGTTATTCGTCTAGTTTATAGTCCGCTCACTTTTCCCTAGACAAAAGGCATAATGTTCTTAAGATCATTTCAAAGGACTTTGATTTATTTGGCCTGGCAGTGGCAGACTGGAGGTAAGATCATAACTGAACTTAAGGCTATTCCATGCAAAGAATTCTCAATGGTCCTTTTCACAAGGAAATGACTTTGTGTCTCTGTGACATTTCTACTTCAGTAACTTTCAATTTCAGCACTGGACTTAGAGATAATAAAGATCTATATTTATGTTTTGACTATTTTACAACTTTTTTTGTTGTTGTTGACAATTACCTACTTATTTAGATAAACTTACAACAATACATCTGTATAAATACAGATTTTGTAAGTTTGGGGGTAAAGAGAAAAATTAAATCTCATGAAAGAAAATTAAATCTTGTGAAAGGTTTCTTTTGACATGGTTCTATTTTAGATTATGCACAGTTTTAAATTACTGGTTTACGGCATAATGACTAAAAGCATAGAGATCTGAGTTCAAGGTATTGCTCACCATTTACTAATTGTGTAATCATGGTCAAATTACTTCTCAAATACTCACTTATAAAATGAGGTTAAAGAGTTTCTTATAGATTGTGGAGAATTTTAAATGATATAAATTAATATACTTACCACAGAACCTGGAATATTATAAATGCCCTATAAATGATAATTATTTTTGTCTCTTCAAACTCCACCAATGTTAACAGCAAATTTTATGGCCTCATAAAAATTATTGACTAAGCCATACTCAAATGAAGCTTGGAAAATTCTAAAAGTCCCAACATCAAACATTAAATAGTAACCAGGCAGGCAGAATTTAGCTTCAATAACTTGTCTTTGCTTTTCAATTTATTCTCCTAGTTTTATTATGTGGCAAGGAGTATTAAACTCATTCGAATTATCATCTCTCTATATAAGTCATTTTGCTGGTTTCAAAAATATTTACTTAAAACAAATACTGGGCTCCTATTCTCCCTTCAATTTAATAGCATTTCTACTTTTTCTAACAGACTTATTAGAAAGATAATCAGAGGCGACATCTTTGATTCTGCTATTGATGTTACGAGCATCTCTTCCTTTCATAAACTATAGAGTACAATACAGTAGAAAAATAACCAAAAAGAGAAAGACTTTTAGACAAAGGGACTGGGTAGTTCCAAAGTAGCTTTAACTGGGAATGGTAAATTCAACTGAAATCAGGCTTACCAGAAGAACTGGCAATCACTCAGGGACACAGGATGGGGGGAAAAAAATAACATTTTTAACTCTTAACTTCTGTAAATTCTTCCTCATTGTACTTGGTATCTCTTCTTCCTAACACTGAACACATCCCTCAGTACATACTCAATTATAAAATTATTTAATACCTGTCTCTGCTGCTAAATCAGAAGCTCCAAAGAACAATGACTGGAGAATGATACCTAGTACATAATAGATTGTCAGTAAACATTTGTTGCATCAATTAGAAAATGACTAAATACTTAGTGGATTTAGGCTCCAAGCCAGAACACAATATACCTCATAAATAACCAACAATCTGTCCCTAATATGCTTCAACACAATACCAAAGTTCCCAATTCTTTCGTTTTTTAAAAAAATTTTATTTATTTTTGAGAGACAGAACATTAATGGGGGAGGAGCAGAGAAAGAGGGAGACACAGAATCCGAAGCAGGCTCCAGGTTCTGAGCTAGCTGTCAGTACAGAGCCCTACTCAGGGCTCGAACCCACGAACCGAGATCATGACCTGAGCTGAAGTCGGACGCTTAACCAACTGAGCCACCCAAGTGCCCCTCCAATTCTTTCTTAAAATCTCCCTCAACTCCAAAAATTAAGTGCATCTCAATTAAGTAGTTATTAAGGATTTTTGATCACAAGCTTAAAATATTGAAAATCTTGTTCAAGTATTTACTAAATGTCCTTGGATTTGTTAATCAAATTTCTACTTCCAGATAAAGTTTGCTCTATGTGTGTGTATGTGTGTCTCACAATACACATACATATTTTTAGTGGGGAGACTTATCTCAATGAAAAATTCAAACAAATTTATGTATGAAAAAGAAGTCTTAGCAAATATGCCTGATGTTCAAGGTGTGTAAAAGAAAGCATTAATTCATTCATCAAACATTCTCACGTGTTTAGTTTGTACCAGGGATTGCTGAATGCCAGAAATCCAGAAGAGTAAGACTCAGCCCTGCTTTCAGGAAGTTCAGAAGGAACAGACACTTAAAAACAGATTATGACAGTTAATATGTACAGTGATATGACCGCAATCACAAAAGGAAGAATAAGGTATAGGAGTAACACAAAGAGAGATTGTTAGGTCAGTCAGCAAAGATATCTTTCCTGTAATTACTGTCCATATTTGTTCCTGTATTTGCTTACTCCAAATCTATTGTTTACTGTTAAGCTGTTTGGTATTCTGGCATGCAGACAATGAGTACTCAATAAATCTATTTAAAAAGTAAACACTTGGGACGCCTGGGTGGCTGAGTCGGTTGAGCATCCTACTCTTGGTTTTAGCTCAGGTCATGATCCCAGGGTCATGAGATCAAGTCCCATGTCGGGATCCATGCTGAGGTTAGAAACTCCTTAGGAATCTCTCTCTCTCTCCTCCTCACCTCCGTTGCTTATTCCGCTAGCGCTCTCTCTATAAATTGAATGAATGAATGAATGAATGAATATAATATAAACCCTTATTTTGAAAATACTTCAAGATATAGCATAATTTATAAAACCATTACAATGAACTCCTATAGAATCTTAACCTACATTCACTAACATTTTGCCATATTGTCTTTCTACATACATTAAAAATGTACATAAATAAAATAATACACACATTAGTGTTATTTTGTTGAACCATTTGACAGTAAGTTGGTGACACTATGGCCTTTACCCCTAAATTCTTTACCACGTATCTCCAAACAGGAACATTCTTACATAATCACAATGCACTGATCAAATTCAGGAAACTTACATTAATGCAGTATTACTTCTAATAGAGTCCTTATTCAAATTTCACTGATTTGCCCAATGCTGCCCCTTAGACTTCCTTCTCTGCATGCTGCAAATCCCATATTGCACTTAGCTGTTAATCTAGAGCACTTCTTCAGCCTTTCTTTGCCTTTCATGACTTTAACAATTCTTGAAGCAAACAGATGAACTGTTTCACAGAATGCCCCTCAATTTGTTTGATATGTGTGTGTGTGTGCATGTGTGTGTGATTGTTTCCTCATCATTTGATTCAGGTTATGCGCTTTTGGTAGAAATACTGTATAAGTAAATCAAAACCACACTGAGATACCACCTCACGCCAGTCAGAGTGGCTAAAATGAGCAAATCAGAGAACTCTAGATGCTGGCGAGGATGTGGAGAAACGGGCACCCTCCTACACTGTTGGTGGGAATGTAAACTGGTACAGCCCCTCTGGAAAACAGTGTGGAGGTTCCTAAGGAAACTAACAATAGAACTCCCCTATGACCCAGCAATAGCACTGCTAGGAATTTACCCAAGGGATACAGAAATGCTGAGGCATAGGAGCACATGTACCCCAATGTTCATAGCAGCACTCTCCACAATAGCTAAAACATGGAAAGAGCCTAAGTGTCCATCAACAGATGAATGGATCAAGAAGATGTGGTTTATCTATACCATGGAATACTACATGGCAATGAGAAACAATGAAATCTGGCCATGTGTAGCAACATGGATGGACCTTGAGGGTGTTATGCTGAGCGAAATAAGTCAGGCAGAGAAGGACAAATATCATATGTTTGCACGTATAGGAGGATTAGGAGGAACTTGACGGAGGAACAAGGGGGAGAAGAAGGGCGGAAATGGTGGGGGAAAGGGAGAGAGGCAAACCATGAGTGACTCTTGAATGCTGACAAAAACTGAGGACTGATGGATGTGGGGGGGAGGAGGGATGGGTATGGAGGAGGGCACTTGTGGGGATGAGCACTGAGTGTTATGTGGAAACTAATTTGACAATAAACTGTAAAAAAATTAAAAAAAAAGAAATACTGTATAAGTGATATTTCCTTTTCAGTGCATCACATCAAGAAGAACCAGTTGTTAGTCTGTACCATTATTAATGATGTTAACGTTGATTACTTGAATAAGGTGATATCTGCCAGATTTGTGTTGTTGCCATTTTTCCATTTGTAATTAATGAGTAATCTGTCAGAAGATACTTTTAGGCTGTTTAATTACGTTTCCCAAACACTTTCATCCAGTATTTTTGGCATTCACTGATGACTCCTGTCTCAATCAATCATTACTATGATGGTTGCAAAAAAATAGATGGATTAAAAAAACCCAAGTCTATCATTCTGTTTACAGTTATTAGCTGGCAATTCCACCTTTTAGAAGTTTTTATTTATATTCCAGTTAGTTAACACAGTGTAATATTAGTTTTAGGCATACAATTTAGTGATTCCACACTTCATACAATACCTGGTGCTCATCACAAGGGCCCTCCTTAATCCCCATCACCTATTTCACCCATCCTTCTGCCCCCTTCCCTCGGGCAACCATCAGTTTGTTCTCTCTAGTGAAGAGTCCGTTTCTTGAGGTGCTTGGGTGGCTCGGTTGGTTAAGCTTCTGAGTTCAGCTCAGGTCATGATCTGACAGTCTGTGAGTTTGAGTCCCACGTCAGACTCTGTCCTGACAGCTCAGAGCCTGGAGCCTGCTTCAGATTCTGTGTCTCTCTCCACCCTCCCCTGCTTGCACTCTGTCTCTCTCTCTCTCAAAAGTGAGTAAACATTTTTTAAAAATTTAAAAAACAGAGTCTGTTTCTTGTCTTGGCAATTCTACTCTTAAAAAGGGCTTCCCTTCTCATACCATTTGTTTGCTTATTAGTATCAGTACAAACTTGGGGATTCCTTTTTTATATCATGAACTGTAACCCAATTCTGTCATTTTTCATTTGGAAATGCAAACTGTCCTGGTTTGACCAACTGCCCTCTGTGTTATTTTGACATGATTCCCTCACTTTTTGGACACTTTCTTACTTTCCAGCATGACAAAATGTTCCAGACTGATCTTGTAGTCTCTTCCCTCATCCCAGAAATCAGTCATTTCTCCAAGAAATCATCATAGGAAAGATTTTTAGAAACCAAAGCCTTCACACTAGATGTGTTCCCTGCTACTTAAGACTCAATGTTTCCAGGCCCTTTCCTAAGATAAAACATGGGAAATCTTTTTAATTATGCTGTTACCTCTAACTCCAAATCCAATACTGCAGAGTTCTTCCCTGTTTTCCCTCATCCAAATTTTTATATCCTTTCTTCCACATGAGAACGCTCACCTCCAACAATACAATTTCAACATATTTTCTCATTTGCTTAATCCTAAAAGACATACCAAAAAACCCCTTCAGAATTGCTATATTCATACCACTGCAAATAATAAATAATAAATAAATAACAGTAAATAAAGTTAGTAAAGTAAGGTTCAAGATATCGTTGAATTTCCTTTTGTTTTCAAACTTTCAGATATGTAATGAAAATAACATCCAAAGTTAACTGGCTTGATACTTCCATTTTCCTCCTATGTGGTTATGTTCTCCATTTGATAAAGGGTATGGTACTTTTCTTTTTATTTTGACTATTTTATTTTATTTTAAGGTTTATTTATTTTTGAGAGAGAGACAAAGTGTGAGCAGGGGAGGGGCGAGAAAGAGGGAAGCAGGCTCCAGGCTCTGGGCTGTCAGCACAGAGCCTGATGTGGGGGTTGAACAAACAGTGAGATCATGACCTGAGCCGAAGTTGGATGCTTAACAAACGGAGCCACCCAGGCGCCCCTTGACTTTATTTTTTTACAGAAGTTTTCATTTCACAACAAAATTGAGCAGATATTTCTTATATAACCCCTATCTTCCCCTCCCCATGCATAGCCTCCCCCATTAGCAACATCTCTAGAGGTGCATTTGTTATAACAAATGAACCTACATTAATACAACATTATCACCCAAAGTCCATAGATTACACTACAGTTCACTCTTGGTGTTGTACATTCTATGGGTTTGAACAAATTTATAATGACATGTACCCACCATTAAGGCATCACAGAGATATAGAATACAGTTTCCCTGTGCTAATAATCTTCTGTGCTCTGTCTATTCATTTCTCCCTCCCCCCAATTCCTGGCAACCAATGATCTTTTTTACTGTCTCCATAGTTTTGCCTTTTCCAAAACATCAGGTAGTTGGAATCATACAGTATTTAGGCTTCTCAGACTGGTTTCTTTCACTTACTAATGGGCATTTCAGGTTCCTTGCTATTTTTTGTAGTTTGATAGTTCACTTCTTTTTATCACTGAATAGTATTTCATTGTCTGGAGGTACCACAGTTTATCTTTACCTAAGAAAGGACTTCTTGTTTGTTTCCACGTATTAGCATGATAAATAATGCTGAATTAAACATCTGTGTGATTTTTGTGTAGACCTAAGTTTTCAACTTTTTTGGGTAAATACCAAAAACAATGACTGCTGAATGGTATCATGAGATTATGTTGAGTTTTGCAAGAAACCACCAAACTGTCTTCCAAAGTGACTGTACCATTCTGCATTCCTACCAGCAATGAATGAGGAAGTTCGTGTTGCTCCACATCTTCAATGATATTCGGTCAGTGTTCTGGATTTTGGCCATTTTAATAGATGTATAGTGGGGTCTCACTGTTATTTTAATTTGCATTTTTCTGATGACATATGATGTGGAGCATCTTTTCATATTATTTTCCATCTGTATAACCTTTTTTGTGAGGTGTCTGTTAAGGTCTTTGGTCCACTTTTAAACCAGATTGTTTCCTTACTGTTGAGTTTTACATTTATATTTTATATACAAAGAGTTCTTTATATGCTTTGGATAACTATTCCTTATCAGATGTATCTTACACAATTTGTTTTTCTTTATATTCAATGTCAGGGTACCTCCCCTTAATTTCTACTACTTCTGTTCTGCTTGATCTAATTATATCTTTTTGAGCATTTTGAGTATGTGAAATCATACTATGGTTCCAAAAATAAAAATACAAGAAGGTATACTCAGAATATGTTTCCCCTTCCTCTATCCTTTTACATATACTTTTACACTCTGAATCTTTTACTTTTTTTTAATGGTTTTTTTTTTTTTTTTTGAGAGAGAGAGAGACAGAGTGTGAGCAGGGGTGGGTGAGAGAGAGAGGGATACACAAAATCCAAAGCAGGCTCCAAGGTCTGAGTTGTCAGCACAGAGCCTGACGCGGGCTCAAACCTACGAACTGTGTGATCATGACCTGAGACAAAGTTGGACGATTAACCTACCGAACCACCCAAGCACCCTGACACTCTGCATCTTATAAATCCTATATGGACTTTTTATTTAAAGCTAATGTGGGCTCTTAAGTTGCAATAAATATCCACATGTCCATTTAATTGTGAATTACTAGATAGATGCCTTCACAGAAAATTCTTTAAAATGTGAACATTGAGTTAAAGGATAAATACATATATAATTGGGTTAGATATTGCCAAATTCACCTATAAAAATGTTTTATTCTCACCCGCAATGTGAAGAGTGCCTATTTCTCCCACAACCTTGCCAAAAGTGTGTTGTCAAGTATTTCACTTCTGCCAATCTGACAAATGAGAAATAATACATCGGTATAGTTCTCATTTGCATTTCTCTTATTATGAATGAACTGATTATCTTTTCTTAAATATCTTTTCAAAAAAATATCTTCTTTGGAGAATTTTCTGTCTCTGACCACTTATTTCTGTTGGACTTTGGTGCTTTATATCCTCAATATTTAAAAATCACTTTTGTATTAGGGATATTAAACCTCTACCTGTAGCGTGCATCATATTTTCACCACTTGGTCTTTTCCTCTGGACTTTGCTTATGGTTTTTGTTTGTTTGTTTGTTTGTTTGTTTTTGCCAAGTCAAAGTTTTTATTTAATTGGACATTTTATTTTATTACATCTGGATGTTGAATCATAGTTTCCCCACACGCTAGATACAAGAATTCACACGCTTTCTTCCAGTATATACAAGATTTTAGTTTTTATAATTAGGTCTCTGACTAAATTAGAACTTACTCTAATATAAGGTATACATATATCTATTCTATATTCTTCTAAATACCATTTATTAAAATATTCATCTTTGTCCCAGTAATCAGAAATGCAATCTTTATCATATACCAAAATGTAATATGGACTTGGGTCTATTTGGGACTTTTTTTTTTAAATGTTTTTTATTTATTTCTGAGAGAGAGAGAGACAGCATGAGCAGGGGAGGGTCAGAGAGAGAGGGAGACACAGAATCTGAAACAGGCTCCAGGCTCTGAGCTGGCTGTCAGCACAGAGCCCAATGCGGGCTCAAACCCATGAAATGTGAGATCATGATCTGAACCAAAGTCAGACGCTGAACCAACTGAGCCACCTAGGCGCCCCTATTTGGGNTATGCAAAAACAACTTTTTGTTTATTCAGATTTACTCTCATGGCATCAAAAGTGGTTTAAAATTTTTACACACAGATTGTACATTATTTCTTATTTACTTTATTTCTAGATACTTTATTTTGGGGGATATTTTAAATGGGGTCTTCTTTACTATTATACCTAATAGGATAAAGTTTGTATATATGAAGGTATTGCCCTTTTTTTTTTCTTTTTAATATGGAGAGAGCACATGAGTGAGGGGAGAGGGGCAGACAGAGAGAAGCAATCCCACAACCTTGGGATCATGACCTGAGCTGAAANAACCAACTGAGCCACCTAGGCGCCCCTATTTGGGAGTTTTAAAAGAAAAATTCCATTGTACTATCTACTGGAATACAAGCACTATATACTATTTTACCAATGTAGGTTTTATAGTATACTTTAACATATAGGAGGACTGGAATATCCTTAATAGCAATTCTTTTTCAAAGACTTCCTAGACATCTTTGCCTGTTTATACTGTCATAGGAACTTTAGCATCCATCTGTCTAATTCTTGTACCAGGAAACAACTTACCAGTATTTCTATTAATATTATTTATTTNACAACCCTGGTATCATGACCTGAGCTGAAATCATGAGTCAGATGCTCAACCAACTGAGCCACCCAGGTGCCCCATGGCTACTGCTTTTTATAATTTTAAACCTGATACCTCACCAAATAGTTGCGTTATTTGAGTTAGCTTGATAATTGATTCTCTAGGTGAGAGTTTTCAGAAATACTATGCTGTTTGTAAACAGAGATAGTTTTCTTTCCCAATGCTTACGCCCTTAATCATTTTCTCCAGTAAAAGTACACTGATTAATATCTCTAGTGCTTCTAGTGCTTCCACAGTGAGTAAAAACACTGACTTTAGGACAGAGGTGTGTATATTACCATGTCAAGACAGTATCCATCAATTCTTATTTTCTTGAGTTTTCTTTCTAATCAGAAATGAGTACTGAATTTTGACAAAGGTTTTTTCAGCATTTATGAAGATGATCACATGGTTTTTCTTTTTGAATCTGCTATTATAATAAATTGTATTAGTGAATCTCCTCTAAATTTCAATGATCCTAGACTCTAGGTAACAAACTCAGTTGTAATGGGTTATTATTTTCCTAATACAGGGCCGGATTCTATTTATTATCTACTACTTTTTAAAATAAGAAAATAGAGGGGTGCCTGGGTGGCTCTGTTGGTTAAGTGTCTGACATCAGCTCAGGTCACAATCTTACTGTTCATAAGTTCAAGCCCCACATCAGGCTCTGTGCGGACAGATCAGAGCCTGAAGCCTGCTTCAGACTCTGTGGCTCCTCTCTCTCAAAAATAAAAAACATTAAAAAAATTTTTTTAATAATAAAATAAGAAAACAGTCAAATAAATTTAAATATCTTTTTTAATAACTCAAAAAAAAAGTTTTTAAAACCAAAAGTTGTTTTGTTCTTTAAGTTTGGCACAAATTGATTTGACAGTAAAACCTGCCCTGACTGGACATAAGGCTATTTATAATAATTAGTTAGCCCAGTTAGTTTCTGAGTTCGACCCCTTTTCCCCCTCTCTCTCCCCATCTCTCTGCCCCTCCTCTGCGCCCACTCTCTCTCTCAAAATAAATAAATAAATTAATAAACTAAAACAAAAACTGCATTTTTTCTACTTATTAGACCATATAATGTCCATATATTATCCTTTCACCCTTTCCTACCTATTTTAGCCTTAGATCTATACCTAAATATATTAAAGGCTCATCATTAGACATTTCCCCAAAGTGTTCCCCTAGTTGGATGAGCATCATTCTCCAGTACAATGCAGTCAGCAGAACATTCTGTGATGACAGATAGTCTGTATCTGCATTGCCCGACAGGGTAGCCACAAGCCACATATATATTGAGCATTCAAAATTTGGCTAGTGTGACAGAGGAACAGAGTTTTACATTTTATTTAATTTTAATTAATTTAAATTGCCACTTGTGGATAATAGCTACTAAATTTGCGCAGTACTCACGGATTCATCAAGAAGGAGTCCTGTATAGAGGTGAGAGTACTTGCATATGTAAAATTATCTTTCTATAACCTGGAGAGCTAAAAAACCAACCTGAACATAAAATCCATGCCTTACACGAAAAATGCTGTTCCACTGGTGCCTTTCTTTGTATGTTGCTGATGAGGTCAAACGCCAGCATAATTTATTTGCCCGACTCAGTAACCTGGTCTTTTTCACTAGAGTTTTAAGGATTTTTTTCATTATTAAAATCCAGTTGTTTTACTAGGCTATGTTTTAGAATTAACCGTTCCAAGTCAGTTTTAAGAGGCAAAAATGGACCTTTCAACATGCAGATTTCTTTCCTTGTTTTTTCATTTCTAAAAGTTGCTTGAGTTATAGTTTTAAATATAAGATCTGTCTCACTGTTTTGTTTTTCTTCTCCAGGGAATCCAATTATATGTTTGAGATCTTTGCTGAGTCTCTTCCATTTCAATCACTTTCTCTCTGACACTTTTTCTTTAACTCATTTTCATTCTTCTGCTTATTTCTTGGCCTTCTTAAATAGCCCTTATTAAATATTCAACACACTGTAATTCAGCTTTAATATCTTTCCTAAGTTTAATCAGTTCTAATTTTCTCTCTTTTGGGAGAAGGGAATGTTACTAGTTTTTAAATTTTTGATTCTTTTCTTTGTTTGAGGCTACTTAATTCATTTTGGAGTTTTATGCTACAGCTTCTTTTTGCTTTGTAATTAGTTGTGGGGGAAGAATATACATGAGCCAAAAACTTTTTGATCTTCTTTTTCTGTTTTCTTTTTACAATAATTTTGTTTGGACTGCTTCTTTTGGTCCATTTAGTGGAAAGAGTAAAGATTTGGGTGGCTTAAAAAATTCCTAGTTCAAGACTGCCCTCTTCTGTCAGAATAGTGAGGTTCAGTGTCCTTCTTCATATGCTTACTTGGGGAGTAGGGGACTGGAGGGGAGGGATCTCATGTGTTTAGTAGTTCTTTTGTTCCTATAGGATTTTAATTCCTCCCTCTAGCTTCCTTCTTTCCCTTCACTGAACCCTCCCCCTTTCTATTTATCTCTTTACTAGAAGTGGTACCTTTCTAAAAATGCCACCCTAGGTCTTACACACTTTTCAGATCCTTTACCTTTAATGGGTACTGTGATCTACCAGACCTTAGACTGCTTTCAGAAATTCTGCATTTACTGTAATGCTTTCTCTTTCTGTTTTTTGTTTTGTTTTGTTTTCATACTTGGGCTTTCAACCCCTCACCTCTTTTCCATGCAGTTTTTCAAACCCCAAGTCTACAACATCAAAGATACTTCTGTTGGAATTTGGTGTTTATTCTTATTTAAAAATGATTTCAATTTCAATAGTATTTGTTTTCTCATAGTAGAGTTGAAAGTGCTGATTAAGTATGGTTTTATTTTCTTTCTTAATCTGTATGGTCTTCTGGGAGGATGAGTATACAAACTCTAATTTAGGAAGACATCATTATCCCAGGGAACCTGGAAGTCCTTTCAATCTTTTTATTCTTATTGTTATTACTGACTGTTATTTGTCAGTATTTTATAAATGTTCTTTTTTTCTTTTTTAAATGTTTATTTATTTTGGAGAGAGACAGACAGTGCAAGCAGGGGCGGGTCAGAGAGAGAGGGAGACACAGAATCTAAAGCAGGCTCCAGGCTCTGAGCTGTCAGCACAGAGCCTGATGTGGGGCTCAAAACCACAAACTGAGATCGTGACCTGAGCTGAAGTCAGACACTTAACAGACTGAGCCACCCAGGCACCCCAACATTCTTTTTTTTTTTTTTTTAAGTTTGTTTATTTCAAGAGAGAGAGCATGTGTGCATGAATGGAGGAAGGGCAGAGAGAGAATCCCAAGCAGTCTCCATGTTGACAGCCTATGTGGGTTTGATCTCACAAACCATGAGATCATGACCTGAGCCAGAATCAAGAGTCAGATGCTTAACCAACTGGGTTAACCAACCAGGCGTCCCATATTTTATAAACATTTTTAAAACATCGCAGGAAACAAAGCAAAGAGTTAAGTTTGCGGACAAGTCTTCCTTTTGAAGTAACTTTCTTAAACATCATGCATATAAGAAACAGATTCAGAAATTAAAGTCTCTCATATACAACGACCAGTCTAATAATGGTAAAATCTCCTAGGATAGGAGTTTTTGCAGTAATTAGAAGTCCTTTCTGCCTACATGTAAAAATACCTACTTTGGGCTAAAATAAAAGAAATTTTGTTTAGAAGGTTATATAAAAGAAATAAACTAAATAAAATAAACTTTCTTATTTTTGTCTTTATGATGATAATGCAAGAAAATGACAGATTTTCTGATCTTATACTCTGGTAAAGTTCACTTTTCCATCCATTCAATACTTATTGAGGACCACTAAATTTCTAGTCAATAGGGATACAAAGATAACTAAGACACAGTCCCTGACTCACACACAAGTAGAAGAATATGAGTAAGTTGCAGAAGATCAGATACAGTACAATACTCTTTACAAAAAGTTTGAAAATATGCAAACCATACTCTATATACTTTTAAGTATATATATATATATATATACACACACATATATAGTAGTATAAATACAAAAACATGTGAGAAAATGATAATGAAATTAAGTATAGAGGTTAACTCTGGGAATAAAATCAGGCAGGACTATGAATATAGCTTCAATCTCATCCATGACAGTTTATTTAATAAAGAAAAAGGTCTGAAACAATTATTGCAAATTACTAAGATCTGACAAAGCTGGATA
Source organism: Crocuta crocuta (assembly GCF_008692635.1). Taxonomy (NCBI): domain Eukaryota; kingdom Metazoa; phylum Chordata; class Mammalia; order Carnivora; family Hyaenidae; genus Crocuta; species Crocuta crocuta. Next base: position 8,506 of record NW_027530529.1, on the reverse strand, counting down.
GTAAGATATCATGGGTATATTTGTTATCTCTATTCTGTAGGCTTGAAATACTTTAATTTTTAAAAAGCTATTCAAAATGCAGTTCAATTTTGGGGCACCTGGGTGGTTTAGCTGGTTAAGCATCCAACTCTTGATTTTAGCTCAGGTCATGATCTCATAGGTTCAAGCCCCGTGTCAGGTTCTGTGCTGATGGCATGGAGCCTGCTTAGGATTCTGTCTCCTTCTCTCCATCCCTCCCCTGCTTGCACTCCATCTCTCTCTCAAAATAAATAAATAAACTTAAAAAAATGAAGTTGGGTTTAAAAAATGCAGTTCAATTTACTGGAGTTTTAAATAGAAGTTTTAGAACATGTTCAATTTGTGTAATAACATAAAATTAAGAACCAATTTAGGTATGAATAAGAAAAACAGCCCATCTGAATATTGTACATCATTTTTCATATGAAGTGTTACACATACCTGTGAGTGCTAAATAAGAAGCAATGTACCGCTTTTCCAGTCCATCTCTAACACTCTGAATTGCACCAAAAATTGGAGGTATAATCATAATCAGGTTACTCACTGTATTCCCTACAGGAGAAACACAAGAAAATAATTATATTAGTTAATATCCTTTTAAGTAAAAAATACATGCTTTTGGCCCTTAATAAAAACTAAACAGGTGAATTCTCAGATAGATGGTAGAAAGATATTTACAGGGTGCCAAAGGAAAATAATTCTCTATTGAATACAAATTTTGTGTAAGAATCTGAGTGAAATTAAGATAACTTTGGGGGCAGCTGGCTGGCTCAGTCAGTAGAGTATGCTACTCTTGATCTCACAGTTGTGAGTTCAAGACCCGTGCTGGTATAGAGATTACTCAAAAAAATGAAATCTTTTGGGGTAACTAACTGGGTGGCTCAGTCAGTTAAGTGGCTGGCTCTTTGGTTTCAGCTCAGGTCATGATCTCACAGTTGGTGAATTTGAACCCCACGCCAGGGTCTGCATTGACAAAGCAGAGCCTGCCTGGGGATTCTCTTTCCTTCTCAAAAAATAAACTTAAAAAAATTATAATAAAATAAAATCTTAAAAAAATAAAGATAACTTTTGACAAGTGAAACTGTTTTTCAATCAGAACACCCATTAAAGAAATTTCTAAATTCTAAAGGTAAAAAAGATAAATATCTCAAAAAGAACCTCAAAGATATATGAAAAATGAGTGGAAGGTAGCCCTTTGCACCTGAGAGTGGTACACAGATACAGCAATGAAAAGATAAAATATAGAATTGTGTTACTTTTGTCTATTGAATCAAATAGCAATAAATTGAGGTTTGCCTTTTACAGGTGTTTTTAAAATTTCAATTATGGTAATATTCTTAATTTCTAGTTTCTAGTAAAATATGAAAAGCAATGGCTCATCATTTAATTTTTGTTCCTGTCTTTCACAAAAACAAACTTCAAACATGAAAAGCAAAGAAACAATAAAAACCCAATAGCAGAAATAGGTAGTAAAACGGAGGAAGAAATGGATAAACTATTTTATTTCTTTTTAAATGTTTATTTATTTTGAGAGAAAAAAAGAGAGAGTGTGCAAACAAGGGAGGGGCAGAGAGTGAAGGAGACAGAGAATTCCAAGTGGGCTCCATGCTGAGAGCATAGAGCCCAACATTGGGCTTGATCTCATGAACTGTGAGATCATGACCTGAGCCGAAATGAAGAATCAGATGCTTAACAGACTGAGCCACGCAGGTGCCCCTGGATAAACTATTTTATAAATTGATTCTTGGTAGAATAAAGTGGCACAAAACATTCAAAATCCCAAATGAATGATTTTCAACATAGGAGCTGTTATCAAGACAAGTATCAATCAAAGGACATACACAGTACACTCTACCATATACCATATACCTTTTTCTCAAGTACACATGGAACATTTTCCAAGATAGAGCATATGTTAGGCTGTACATTCTCAACAGACTTGAAAAAGAGAGATAACGTACAAAGTATCCATCTCCCTCAACCACAATAGAATGAAGTTAGAAATAAGTAACAGAATGACGAGACTCCTGGGTGGCTCAGTCAGTTAAGCATCCGACTCTTGATTTTGGTTCAGGTCTGATCTTATAGTTTGTGAGTTTGAATCCTGGGTTGGCCTCTGCACTGACAGTGCAGAGCCTGCCTGGGATTCTGTCACCCTCTCTCTCTGTCCCTCCCCTGCTCACTTACTCACTCGTTCTCTCTCTCTCTCTCTCTCTCTCTCAAGCTAAGTGGCTGGATACATTACCACTTAGCTAAGAAAACTACATTTCCAAGACCTCTTTGCAGTAAGTAAGTAAGTAGAAATCTGGAATAGTACTTTCAAGAAAAATGGAGGTTGCACCCTTCTTGTCTCCTCTTTCCCTTTTCTGCTATAGGGAATGTGGATGCAATGGTTAAAGTCATCTTGATCTCTGAGGGGATAATGGGGACCTAAATCAACTTTGAGGAGGAAGACCTTCCTCTGCCCTATGGTCCTCTGGCTGGACTTAGAGTCAAACTGACATGAGACAGATTATCAGGAGAAAATCAAATTTGGTAGGTGTCTGTATGGAGAATCCACATAGACGTGAAATTCCAAAGACAATTAAGGCAACAGGAGTTAAAGAAAGGGACAGGGTCAGAGGACACAAAGGGGATATAACATTAGCAAGAACTTGAAAGGAGATGTTTGGAAAAACAAGGTTGCCCTATTATGCAGGTAAATTCCTTAGGCAAAAGGGAGTCTCTGTTAATAGCTCTCTTCCAGTTACAGGTTCTCCTTTCAGATGTAAATTTAGCAGTTGCAGGGAGGCAGGGAGCTTTCCCTGCTTCTGCTAGGTTTCAATTACTTTTAACTCAAAATAATCTTTATGCCAAAGTGGCCCATCTTGGGCAGCCTGGCAGCCTGGCCTGGGCCCCTACACTAAGCTTGGCTAAGCAACAAAATAAAGAAGCTTGGGTCCCTGATATCCTGGAGCTGCCATCCTAGCCCCAAACTGCCTTTCTTCAGACTGAAATAAACCTACATCTTGTTTAAGGAATTATTTTCACATATTTGTTACTCACAGACAAACCTAATCCTAACTGATGCAAAAGATGTCCTTAGTGCACCTTATTTCATTTGAATTAAAAATGCTAACAGCCTTTTCTCTGTGAATATACAGCTGAAACTGAAACTGAAAGACAAATGCCTACCTCTGAGTCATTACACTTTCCTAACTTTAATGCTGTTACATGAATGATAAACCTAAATTAATACAAATTTTTTATGAAGACTTTTCATTTTTATTTTAATAATGTTAAAATGCAAAGATAATTATAAAAATTAAGTTAATGTCTTATGTCAGCTCCTTTTAAAATTATAGTTGACACATAATGTTCCATCAATTTCAGGTATACAGCACAGTGATTTGACAAGTCTATACATTATGCTGTGCTCACCACAAGTGTACCTACCATGTGTCACCACACAATGCTAATTACAATACCATTTCCTATGCTGTACTTTTCATCCCTGTGACTTATTCATTCCATAATTGGAAGTATCTCTCACTTCACCCATTTGTCCATCCTTCCTGGCAACCATAGTCTGTGCTTTGTATTTATGGAACGGTTCTGGCTGTTGGTTTTTTAAATACCACATACAAGTGAAACCATTCATTATTTTTGTTTCTTTGAGTTATTTCATTTAGTATAATACCATCTAGGCCTATCCATATTTTGAAAAATGGCAAGATCACAAGATCACATTCTTTTTTATGACTGAGCAATATATATACATATATCCATATATATGTATCTCATATCTTCTTTACCCATTCATCTATGGATGGACACTTGGGCTACTTCCCTATCTCAGCTGTTGTAAACGATGTTGCAATAAAGAAAGGAGTGAATATATCTTCTCAAATTAGTGTCTTCATTTTCTTTGGGTAAATAAATACCCAGTAGTGGATTATAACTTATTTAATATATTTTTTGAACTTTGGGTATTTTTTAAGTATAATCTCTATACCCAACATGTGACTTGAACTCACAACTCTGAAATCAAGAGCTGCATGCTCTACCATCTAAGCCAGCCAGATGCCCCAATGTTTCTAATTTTTCGAAGAACCTCCATATTGTTTTCCAGGTTGCATCAATTTACATTCTCACTAATAGTGCATGAGGGTTCCCTTTTCTCCACATCCTCGTCAACACTTTTTATTTCTAGTCCTTTTAATTATAGTCACTCTTGCCTTTTCATTTTGTTAATGGTTTCTTTCCTTCACTGTGAAAAGCTTTTCATTTTGATTTAGTCCCAATAGTTTATTTTTGCTTTTGTTTCACTTGCTTGAGACATATCCAGAAAAATGTTGCCAAGGCTAATGTCAAAGAAATAATTGCTATATTTTCTTCTAGGAGTTGTATGATTTCAGGTCTTATATTCAGGTCTTAAGTCCATTCTGAGTTTATTTTTGTGTATAGGGTAAGAAAGTGTTCCAATTTCCGGCCCCTGGGTGGCTCAGTCGGTTAAGCATCTGACTTCGGCTCAGGTCATGATCCCACGGTTCATGAGTTTTAAATTTTCATCAGTGAGTTGAAGCTCCATATCTCCTGAGCAGGAGCCCTGCTTTACTCTCTCTACCCCTCATTGGATTCTCTCTCTCTCCCTCTCTGCCCCTCGCTTACTTGCACCCTCTCTCTAAAATTAAAAAAAGAAAGAAAGAGAAAGAAAGAAAGTGTTCAGGTTTCATTCTTTTGCCTGTAGCTATCCAGTTTTCCCAGCACCATGAAGAGGCTTTCTTTGCCCCATTGTGTATTCTTGCCTCCTTTGTTGGAGATTAATTGACCATATAAGCGTGGGTTTATTTCTGGATTCTCTATTCTGTTCCAATAATCTATGTTTCCATTTCTGTGCCAGTACCATACTTTTTTGATATACACCATATTCTTTTTTTTTTTTTTAAGTTTATTTATTTTTGAAAGAGAGTAAGAGAACACGAGCAGGAGAGGGGCAGAGAGAGGGGGCACAGATTATCAGAAGCGGGCACTGTGCTGACAGCAGAGAGCATGATGCCAGGTTCCAACTCAAGAAACATGAGCTCATGACCTGAGCCAAAATCAAGACACTTAACCAAATGAGCCACCTAGGCACCCCATAAACACAATATTCTTAAACAATCAATGGGTCAAAGAAGACATCACAAGAGAAAGTAGAAAACACTTAGAGATTAATTAAAACAAACACAACATACCAAAATTAATTAACTTATTAATTAGACACATAAAACAGCACTAATGGGAAACTCATAGCTATAAACACATCAAAAAACAAGAAAGATTTTCAAGCTGAAATGAAATGCTAATTAGTAACATAAATATATATAAAAATATCCAGCACACTGGTAAAGGTAAGTATATGGTCTAACTCTGAATACTCTAATACTATAAAATAATGGTATATTAAACACATAATTCTATCACTTATAGAAGTGAAAGGGCAAAAGTATTAAAAAGAACTAAAGCTGCAAATGACATATACAATACCGCTAGTATCCAAAATATATAAAGAACTGATACCTAAAAACAAATAATCCAATTAAAAACTGGGAAGAAAATAAAAACAGACATTTCTCCAAAAAAAGACATACAGATGGCCAACAGACACCTGAAAAGATGCTCAGCCTCACTCATCATCAGGGAAATGCAAATAAAAACCACTATGATGGATTGCCTCACCCCTGTCAGAATGGCTAAAATCAACACAAGAAACAACAAGAGTTGACAAGGATGTGGAGGAAAAGGTACCCTTGTATACAGGCAAACTGGTGTAGCCACTGTGGAAAACAGTGGGCAGATTCCTCAAAAAGTTAAAAATAAAACTACCCTACAATCCAGTAATCACACTACTGGGTATTTTCCGAAAGAATACGAAAACACTAATCCAAAGGGATAATATGCACCCTATGTTTATTGCAGCATTATTGACAATAGCCAAATTATGGAAGCAGCCCAAGTGTTCAGCCATAGATGAATGGGTAAAGAAGATATGTGTGGCAAATATACAACCATATTATCAACCATAAAAAAGAATGAAATCTTGCCATGTGCAACAACATGGCTGGATCCAGAAAGTATAATACTAAAGCAAAGTCAGTCAGTCACAGAAAAATACCATAGGATTTCACTCATATGTGGAATTTAAGAAACAAAACAAATGAGCAAAGGGGGGAAAAAAAAGAAAGACAAACCAAGAAACAGATTCTTAACTATAGAGAAAAAACTGATGGTTACCAGAGGAAAGGTGGGTAGAGGCTAGGTTAAATAGGGGATTAAGAGTACACTTACCATAATAAGCACTGAGTAGTTGTTAAATCACTACTATTGTATACCTGAAACTAATATAACACTGTATGTAAACAGTAATGGAATTAAAATTTAAAACTTAACCTAAAAAACTATAGCTACAATAATTTATTAGTGAATAGACAATAAAAAACAGGTAAATTATAATATCAAAAACCTACAAGGAGGGGAAAAAAGGGTGGAGGTTTAATAAGTGAAGTTGTTATCAAGCATAAAAAAGACTGCTATAAGTTGTCTTATGTAGGTCTCAGGGTAATCATAAAGCGAAAACCTACAGTAGATCACAAAAGATAAGGAGGCGGGAATCAAAACAATACAACTATAGAAAATCATCAATTCGTAAAATAAGGCAGCAAAAGAAGAACAAAGGAATAAGGGAACTACAAAACAGCCAGAAAACAAGACAGCATTAGTAAGTCCTAATTATCAATAATTACTTTAAATGTAAATGGATTCAGTTCTGTAATTAAAAGGCATACAGTGGCTGAATGGATGATAAAAAAAACAAAAACAAAAACAAAACAGCAAGACCCAACAATATGCACTTCAGGTTTAAGGACATGCATAGGCTCAAAGCGAAGGTATGGAAAAAGATACTCCATGCAAGGGAAATCAAAAGAGAGCAAGGGTAGCTACACTTAGACAAAATAGACTTTAAGCCAAAAACTGTAACAAAACGCAAAGAAGAACATTATGTAATAACAAAGGCTTAATTCATCAGGAGGATATAATAACCGTAAACAGGTATAAAGCCACATCAGAGCACCTAAATATATTAAGCAAATACTAACAGATCTGAAGGGAGAAACAGATAATACAATTAACAGTAGGGTAGGGGACTTTAATACCCCACTTTCAACAATGAATTGTTCGTGCATCCAGATGCTAAACTGATACAGAAAAGCTGGACTTTAACTACAGCTGACACCAAAAGGGCCTAACAGACACATATACAAGAATATTCCATCCAACAGCAGCAGAATATAGATTCTCCAGGACAGATCATATGATAGGTCACAAAACAAATCCCAGCAAAAATTTTAAAACTGAATCATACAAAGGATCTTTTCTGACCACAGTGGTCTAAAACTAGAAATCAGTAGCAGGAGAAAAAACTAGAAATTCACATACATGTGGAAATTAAACAACATACTCCTGAACAACCAATGGAGCAAAGAAGAAATCAAAAGGTAAATTTAAAATATCTTGAAATAGGGGCGCCTGGGTGGCTCAGTCAGTAAAGGCATCCAGCTTTATCTCAGGTCATGATCTCATGATTTGTGGATTTGAGCCCTAGTTTGGGCTCTGTGCTGACAGCTCAGAGCCTGGAGCCTGCTTCGGATTCTGTGTCTCCCTCTCTCTCTGCCCCCCACTTTTCAAAAATAAATAAACATTAAAAATAAATAAGTAAATAAATAAATAAAATCTTGAAATAAATGAAAATGGAAACACAATAGGCCAAACTTATGGGATACAGCTAAAATAGTTCCAAGAGGAAAGTTTTTAGGAATAAATGCCTGTATTAAGAAAAAAGAAAAATCTCGAACAACCTAACTTTACACTTCAAAGAACTGGAAAAGAACAAACTAAGCCCAAAGTCAGGAAAAGAAATAAAGATCAGAATGGAAATAAATTAATGAAACTAAGAGCTGTTGGTTGCTTTTTTTTTAAAGATAAAAATGGACAAACCTTTAGCTAGACTAACTCAGAAAAAAAAAGAGAATTCAAATGAATAAAATTAGAAGTAAAAGAGAACATTACAACTAATACCACAGAAATAAAAAGGATCATGAGAGACTAAACAATTATATGCCAACAAATTGGAAAACCTAGAGGAAACAGATAAACTCCTAGATGTATACAAATCATGAAGACTGAATCAGGAAGAAACAAAAGCTTAATGAAACAATAGCAAGTAAGGATACTGAATCAGTAATCAAAAACCTCCCAGGGGCGCCTAGCTGGCTCATTCAGTAGAGAGCATGTGACTTGATCTTGGGGTCATGAGTTTGAGTCCCATACTGGCTGTAGAGATTACTTTAAAAAGATAATAAAATTAAATTAAAATTTCAAAATAAAAAATTAAAAAACCCTCCCAACACAGAAAAGCTGAGAACAAGTGGCTTCATTGGTAAATTCTACTAAACATTTATTTTTTTTT
>NW_027530528.1:36212-38328 GCF_008692635.1 Crocuta crocuta | reverse complement strand
GAAAAAATAAACAAAATTCACAAACCTCTAGCCAGGCTTCTCAAATAGACAAAATAATGAATGAAAATGGACTGATTACTACCACCCCCTCAGAAATACAAGCAATTATCAGGGAATACTATGAAAAACTATATGCCAACAAACTGGACAATTTAGAGGAAATGACAAATTCCTAAACACACACTCATTACCAAAATTCACATGGGAAGAGATAGAAAACCTGAGCAGGCCCATAACAAGTGAGGAAATCGAATCAGTTATCAAAAATCTCTCAACAAATAGGAGCCCTGGGCCAAATGGCTTCCCCAGAAAATTCTACCAGACATTTAAAACAGAATTAATAGCATTCTTCTCAAACTATTAAAAAAAATAGAAATCGAAGGCAAACTTCTGGACTCATTTTACAAAGCCAGCATCACACTGATTCCCAAACAAGACAGGGACCCAGCAAAAAAGGAGAACTACAGGCCAATATCCTTGCTAAATACAGATGCAAAAACCCTCAACTAGATACTTGCAAATCGAATTTAACAGCACATAAAAAGAATTATCCACCAAGATCAAGTGGGATTCATTCCTGGGTTACAGGGCTGGTTCAACATTCGCAAATCAATCAATGTGATACATCACATCAACAAAAGAAAAGATAAAAATCATATGATCATGTCAATAGATGCAAAAAAATAAGCATTTAAAAAATACAGCATCTCTTCTTAATAAGACTCTCAAGAATGTTGGGATAGAAGGAACTTACTTAAACATCATAAAAGCCGTCTATGAGAAACACTAAGCTAACATCATCCTCAACGGGGAAAAACTGAGAGCCTTCCCCCTAAAATCAGAAACACGACAGATATTTCCACTCACATACTCTTATTTAACATAGTGCTGGAAGTCCTAGCGTCATCAATCAGACATCAAAGGGAAATGAAAAGGCATCAGAATTGGCAAATAAGAAGTCAAACTTTCACTTTTCACAGAAAACCTGATAGTCTACATGGAAAGCTTGTCAGACTCCACCAGAAGCCTACTATATCTTATCCATGAATTCAGCAAAGTTGCAGGGTACAAAATCAACGTACAGAAATCGGTTGCATTTTTATACACCAAGAATGAAGCAACAGAAAGAGAAATAAAAATAACTGACCCATTCACAATTGCACAAATACCCATAAAATACCTAGGAATAAGCCTTTCCAAAGATATAGGAGATCTGTATGATGAAAACTATGGAAAACATATGAAGGAAATTGAAGAAGACACAAAGAAATGCAACAACATTCCATGATCATGGGTTGGAAGAATAAATATGGNGGGCACATGTACCCCAATGTTCATAGAAGCACTCTCAACAATAGACAAATTATGGAAAGAGCCTAAATGTGCATCAACTGACGAATGGATCCAGAAGATGTGGTTCATTTATACAATGAAATACTACATGCAATGAGAAAGAATGAAATCTGGCCATTTGTAACAACATGGATGGAACTTGAGGGTGTTATGCTGAGTGAAATAAGTCAGGCAGAGAAGTAGACATACCATATGTTTGCACATATAAGTGGATTAGGAGGGACTTAACGGAAGACCATGGGGGAGAACAAGGGGAAAAATAGTTGGGGAGAGGGAGGGAGGCAAACCATGAGAGACTCTTGAATGCTGAGAACACACTGAGGGCTGATGGTGGTGGGAAGAGGGGAAGGGGTGTGATGGGCATGGGGGAGGGTTCTTGTTGGCATGAGCACTGGGTCTTATATGGAAATCAACTTGACATTAAACTATTTGAGAAAAAAAGAGAAGAAAACTACAGTCAACAGGTCGATTTAAGTGATGGTTTCCCTAGTTCCAAGCACTCTACTTTAACTCTTAGGAATATCTTTCCTTAGCCAACTTTCCCCTGAAAGGGAAAACAGAGAAATTCATGAAGGTATATTGATGACTGATGATAACTTAATTGTTCTTCCTGAGAGACCTGTCATTTTTCAGGGACAATAACTGTGAGTGAAGGTAAAGGGTGGTAGCTAGGAATTTCCCCCACATGTGGATAAAACTTCATTGTTTCTTCTGATTATAAAATATATGCTTAATATTACAATTTCAGACACTAAAGAAAAGT
>NW_027530528.1:32373-36203 GCF_008692635.1 Crocuta crocuta | reverse complement strand
AAAATTAACTAAAATTAGGGCCCTGGGTGGCGCAGTTGGTTAAGTGTCTGACTTCAGCTCAGGTCATGATCTCATGGTTGGTGGGTTCAAGGCCCGTGTTGGGCTCTGTGCTGACAGCTCAGAGCCTAAAGGCTGCTTCAGATTCTGTGTCTCCCTCTCTCTCTCTGCCCTCCTCCATTCCTGCTCTGTCTTTGATTCTCTCTCAAAAGTAAATAAACATTAACAAAATTAACTAAAATCTTACCACTAAGAAAAAATGACCATAGCTTATTTTTTTCATTTCATTTCATTTCATTTATTTTATTTATTTTAATTTTCTTTATATAATNTCAGTGTGGTTTTGATTTGTATTTCCCTGATGAGGAGGGATGCAGAGCATCGTTTCATGTGTCTGTTGGTCATCTGGATGTCCTCTTTGAATAAGTGTCTGTTCATGTCTTCTGCCCATTTCTTCACTTGATTGTTTGTTTTTTGGGTGTGGAGTTTGGTGAGTTCCTTATAGATTTTGGATACTAGCCCTTTATCTTACATGCCATTTGCAACTATCTTTTCCCATTCTGTCGGTTGCCAATTAGTTTTCTTGATTGTTTACTTTGCCTTGAAGAAGCTTTTTATCTTGATGAGGTCCCAATAGTTCATTTTTGCTCTTGAATCCCTTGCCTTTGGGGATGTGTCAAGTAAGAAATTGCTGTGGTGGAGGTCAAGGAGGTTGTTTCCGGCTTTCCCTTCTAGGGTTTTGATGGTTTCCTGTCTCACGTTCAGGTCCGTTATCCATTTTGAGCTTATTTTTGTGTATGGTGTGAGAACGCGATCTAGTTTCATTCTTCTGCATGTTTCTGTCCAGTTCTCCCAGCACCATCTGTTAAAGAGGCTGTCTTTTTTCCATCGGATACTCTTTCCTGCTTTGTCAATGATTAGTTGGCCATACATTTGTGTTCTAAATCTGAGTTCTCGATTCTGTTCCATTGGTCTATGTGTCTGTTTTTGTGCCAATACCATACTGTATTGATGATGACTGCTTTGTAGTAGAGGCTAAAGTCCGGGATGGTGATGCCTCCCGTTTTGGTTTTCTTCTTCACTCATATTACTTTGGCTATTCGGGGTCTTTTGTGGTTCCATACAAATTTGAGGACAGTTTGTTCTAGTTTTGAGAAGAATGCTGGTGCGATTTTGATTGGGATTGCATTGAAGGTGTAGATTGCTTTGGGTAATAATGACATTTTAACTATATTTATTCTTCCAACCCATGATCATGGAATTTTGTTCCATTTCTTTGTGTCTTCTTCAATTTCCTTCATCAATTTTCTATAGTTTGCATCATACAAATCTCATATCTTAGGTTAGGTTTATTCCTAGTTATTTTATGGTTTTTTTTTTCCAATTGTGAATGGGATCAGTTTCTTGATTTCTCGAAAAAGAGACAATCTTAAGCAGGCTCCACGCTTCGTGTGGAACCCAATAAAGGGCTCAACACCACGACCTTGAGATCATTACCTGAGCCAAAATAAAGAGATGGATGCTGAACTGAGCCACCCAGCTGCCCCGATTTTAGAGCTTTATTGTGAACTGCCTTTCAGACATCTCTTTTTATACAAATATAAACATACATTCAAAATTTTATGTATGTGAGGTTATAGTGTATGTGCTATTAGAATTAAATTCTATTCTTTTTTCGTGCCTAAAACAATGCCTGGTACATAGTATATGCTTAATGAATATCTGCCTAATGAATGTTCAATGCATAAAAATGCTTTAAAAACCTAATAATGCTTATTTCTATACAAGAGAAACAGCAAAGCATAAAACAAGCAGAAAGAAAGAAATAATAAAACTTAGAGTTGAAATCAATGATATAGTAACTAAAAAACCCAATAAAACTGATTAATGAAACCAGGAGGTGTTTCCTTAAACAAAAATCAATAACATTGATAAACCTCTAGCCAAAGTAATCAAGAAAAAAAGAGAAAGGACCCAAATAAATAAATTAACAAATGATAGAGAAGAAATAATAAACAACACAGAAATAAAACCAATTAAAAGAGAATATTATGAAAAACATATTGCAAAAAATTGGACAACCTACAAGAAAAGGATAAATTCCTATAAACATAGAAACTATGAAAAATAAAACAGGAACAAATAGAAAATTTTAATAGACCAATTACCAGAAATAAATTGAATCAGTAAGAAAAAAATTTCAACAAAGGAAAGTCCAGGACCAGATGTCTTCATAGGTGAATTCTAGAAAACATTTATTTTTTTAAAAAAAGTTTTAATAGTATATTTATTTTTGAGACAGAGAGAAACAAAGCACAATTGCGGGAGGGGCAGAGAGAGAGAAAGACACAGAATCCGAAACAGGCTTCAGGCTCTGAGCTGTCAGCACAGTGGGTACTGTGGGTACCCACGAACTGTGAGATCACGACCTGACCCAAAGTCGGATGCTCAACTGACTGAGCCACTCAGGCGCCCCACAGAAAACATTTAAATAACAGTTCATACCTATTCTTTTCAAGCTATTCCAAAATATAGAAAAGGAAAAGCAACTTCCAAATTCACTCTATGAGGCCAGCATTACACTGATATGAAAACCAGATAATAACCCCACAAAATAAAGAGAACTGCAGGCCAATATCTCTGATGTACATAGATGCAAAAATCGTGAACAAAATACTTGCAAACAGAATCCAACAATACATTAAAAAAATCATTCAACACAATCAAGTGGGATTTATTTCTGGGTGCAAGTGTGGTTCATTATTTGCAAATAAATCAACATGATATGTCACATCAATAAGAGAAAGGAAAAGAAACATGATCATTTCAATAGATGCAGAGGATGAATTTGACACAGTGAAACATCCATTCATGATAAAAACTCTCAACAAAATAGATTTAGAGGAAACATACATCAACATAATAATGGCTATACATGAAAAACCCGTAGTTAACATGATCCTTCATGATGAAAAACAGAGCTTTTCCCCTATTGAGAAACAAGACAAGGATGTACACTTTCACCATTTTTATTCAGCACAGTACTAGAAGTTCTAGCCACAGCAATCAGACAACAAAAAGAAATAAAAAGTCATCCAAATCAGTAAGGGAGAAATAAAACTTTCACTATTTGCAGATGACATGATACTAAAACCCAAAAGACCCCACCAAAAACCTGCTAGAAATGATAAACAAAATCAGTAAAGATGTAGGATACAAAATCCACATACGGAAGTCTGTTGCATTTCTATACACCAATAATGAACCAGCAGAAAGAGAAAGTAAGGAATCAATCCCAATCGCAATTATACAAAAATATAAGATACCTAGGNCTACGGGGAGTGAAAGGGGAAAAGGAGAGAGTCCGAAACAGAAAAACCTCCGCTTGCGGGGGAAAAACCTCCGCTCGGTGCATAGAAAGACCGTACTTGCCAAATACCTGCACACCAGGTCCCCTCGCGCCAACTGGTCCTGCAGGGGGGATGAGCACAGNGATGAACAGTAAAAATATGCAGCCACGAATCCTCTACCCAGCAAGCCTGTCTTTCAAACTAGAAGGAGAGATAAAAACAGTTCCAAATAAACAGAAATTGAAAGNGAAAAAAAAAAAATTTGTAAAAAAAAAAAAAAAAACTTACCTTGGAATAAACCTAACTGAAGACCTATACTCTAAAAACTATAAAATATGAAATCAATTAAAGAGGACACAAAGAAATGGAAAGACATTCCATGCTTATGGATCAGAAGAACAAATATTGTTAAAATGTCTATAAACTACCTAAAGCAATCTACACATTTAATGTAATCCCTATAAAAATAGCAATAGCATTTTT
>NW_027530528.1:26060-32331 GCF_008692635.1 Crocuta crocuta | reverse complement strand
TTATCTATGCAAACACAGTCCTAAAATTTGTATTGAACCACAAAAGACCCTGAGTATCCAAAGCAACCCTGAAAAAGATAAGCAGATTTGGAGGCATCACAATTCTGGACTTAGTTATATTACAAAATGTCATAAAAAATAAAAACAATAATATGTACTTTCACAAAACTAGACACATATATCAATATATCAGAATAGAAAACCCAGAAATGAGTCCACAGCTATATGGTCAATTAATCTTTGACAAAGCAGGAATAAATATACAATGAGAAAAATTATCTCTTCCACAGATGGTGTAGGGAAAACTGGACAGCTACATGCAATCGAATGAAACTGGACTACTTTCTTTCACTATACACAACAATAAACTAAAAATAGATTAAAAACATATATGGGAGCCCTGAAACCATAAAAATCCTTGAGGAGAGAACAATCAGCAATTTCTGTGACATTGGTTATGGCTACATTTCCCCACAAATTTTTTTCAGAGGCAAGGGGAGTAAATGCAAAAGTAAACTATTGGTATTACATCAAAACAAACAATTTCTGCACAGCGAAAGAAATGATCAACAAAACTAAAAGTCAACCCACTGGATTGGAGAATATATTTGCAAAAGACATATCTAATAAAAGGTTGGTATCCAAAATATATAAATTACTGATACCATGCAACACCCAAGAAATGAATAATCCAATTACAAAGTGGGCAGAAGACAGGAACAGTTACTTCTCCAAAGTTGACATACAGACGATTAGCAGATACATGAAAATATGTTCATCATCACTTACCATCCGGGGAATGCAAGCCATCGCTTCTCAGCCTTTTGGCTAAGATTAAGTGCAGGGGAATGCAAACCAAAACTACAATGAGATATCACCTCATACCCATCAGAATGGCTAAAATCAACATGAAAAAAAAATAGATGTTGGTGAGGATGTGGAGAAAACCTCTTGCACTGTTGGTGGGAATGCAAACTGGTGCAGTCACTGTGGAAGACAGTATGGAGGTTCCTCAAAAAATTAACAATAGAACTACCGTATTATTGAGTAACTGAACTACTGGGTATTTACCGAAAGGATACAAAAATATGAATTCAAAGGGATGCTTGCACCCCTAGTCTTTGCAGGAGTATTTATAATAGCCAAACTATAGAAGCAGCCCAAGTGTCCATCAATAGATGAGTGGATAAAGGAGATGTTGTATGTATACACAATGGAATATTATTTAGCCATGAAAAAGAATGAAATCTTGTAATTTGCAACAACCTGGGTAGAGCTAGAGAGTATGAAGCTAAGTTATTTCACCCATGTAGAATTTAAGAAACAAAACAAATGAGCAAAGGAAGAACAAAAAGAAGAGAAACCAATAAACAGACTCTAATCTATAGAGAACAAAGTGATATTTACCAGAGTGGGGGGATGGGTGAAATAGGTTATGGGGATTAAAGAGTGCATTTGTGTGATGAGCNATGCTTAGCATGATGAAAATAAAATAAAATAAGAAACTATCTTTGTTCCATTTAATTGAATGTACAATATTTTATTTAACTAGTTTTCTTTTGATGGCATTTAATTTTTTTGACTTACTGATTTTACTAAAAATACTAAATGCATAGTATATTCACATACTTATTCTTATAAACATATTTTTAATACTTGAGTATAGTTGACAGTGTTAGATTAGTTTCAGGAGTACAACAGTGATTTAACAATTCTATATGTTATACTATGCTTACCACAAGTGTAGCTACCATCTGTCAGCATACAACGCTTATAGTATCATTGACTATATTCCCTATGCTGTACCTTTTATTTCAATGACTTATTCATTCCATAACTGGAAGTCTGTATCTCCTACTTCCCTTCATTCATTTTACTCACCCCTCACCCTGCCCTCTGTCAACCACCAGTTTATTCTCTGTAACTATAGGTCTGATTCTGCTTTTATTTATTTTTTTAAATGTTAATTTATTTTTGAAAGAGAGGGAGAGGGGTGGGGGAGGGGGAAGACACAGAATCTGAAGCAGGCAGCACAGAGCCCAATGTGGGGCTCGAGCCCATGAACAGTGAGATCATAACCTGAGCCACAGTCGGACGCTTAACTGACTGAACCACCCAGGCACCCCTGATTCTACTTTTAAAAACATCTTTAGTGCATGTATCTTTAAACACATCTCTAGCATTACAGAAGAGCTATCATATCAATATCCTGAAATAACACTTGTCAAAGTAGCTGAATGCATAGTTTTATACCTACATCTTTGCACAGTTCTCTGATTACCTTTTCCTTAGATAACATTCTCCTATGGGAATTAGTGGGTTAATGAGTATGTGTATTTCAAATTTTGATACGTTGCCAAACTTTACTTCTGAAATGGTGTGAAGATTTTTTAAATTGACAGTCCTATATCACAGAGCTATCTATTTGTAAAGCCAATCCCATAATCCTGTGTATAAAACAGCATGCAGGAACATGTGTAAATGTGGACAAAGGTAGAACAACAACAAAAAAAGTGCAAGGTCAGGAAAGAAGTCACAGGAAACTACTGAAATTATCACTGGAATTTAATCCCACCTCTTGCAATACCAAAAGGAATTAAGAGAAATAAATTGAGTAAAAGAATACCATCGTTGGCTTATAAAATCGGTATAGATAATAATACTTAGTGTTGGTATGGTTGTAGGAGATATGCACTCATACATTGCTCATAGAATGAAAACTGGTAAAACTTTTCTAGGAGGCAATTTGATAATATATTTTAAAAAGCTTTAAAATTATTCTTGTCCTTTAATCTAGTAGTTCTACTTCTAAGATTTTATCCTAAGAAATAATGTGAACAAAGTTCTATGTGTATGGATTNTAGAACTCTGAGGATAATAAAAGTTTCCTTCTGCTCTTTTCTATTTTTAACTGTTTTATTTGGTTTGCTTGTTTTGTTCTTTATCTTTAATATATGAGGCTTTCCTATAGGGACAGGGCTTATCAATTGTTGATCTTCACTATAAGATGACCGAGAGCCTGGCTAATTTACTGGGGATCTCCCAAATGACATATTCTATAGGTCCTTTATTTGCAAGTAGTTCCAGTTTTTTTCAGAGATGAATTCTCCAATTTTCTATCTGGAAAATACATAAATGGCTGCTGATCTTGGGACTAAGGTGTTTGGGAGTAGGGAAAATGATCTTACTGTAAAATTTCATTTTGTGCCCCTATTTTCAATATGATCCCCTTTCAGTACCTTCCACTTTACCTGGGACACCTGGATCTGGGGCTTCTGTGGATCAGTTTTTAAAAACAAACTTCCCATTTCCTGCCAAAGTAGGGAAATGTAGTTTTCTAGGTAAGCAGGATGAAGGAAAGAACCCGAGAGTGTTCTAGCAGCATTTCTTACATACGTACAAATAGACCCTCTGTTTTCAGCCTCTTGATGGGCTTCTGGTTTGTTTGATCACTGCTGTCTCTAATTTCTAAGCTTTCCAGGCATTCTGTGGCACGCATTGTCTTGCTGCTCATTTCACATTCCCACCTCTTGCCACAGGCACTTGCTTTTCAGTTCTGCTAACCTGCATCTACTTTTCATCTTCTAAAACTGTATTTACATATCTTGTCTTTTGCTGTTCTCTTTGTCTTTGTGGATTTATACCCCTTAAAAGCTCATTTCCTTTTATTTTAGTGAAGTTTTAGAAGAGATAATAGGTAAACATGTATTTAATCGGTCATATTTAATGGGAAGTCCTCTAGTTGTATTTATTAAAATGAAAAATTCACATCCCCTTTGACCTGCAAATCTCACTTATGATAATTCAACTGTCAGAAATAAAAGTGCCGGTATGTATAGGCAAGTGTACAAGGGAGTTTATTGAAATATTTTTTGTAATAGTAACAACATGAATGTCCACTGATAGGGAGTTAATTATATTACATTATGCTGTGTCTATACTATGTATTATTATGTAGTAATTGAAAGGAATAAGGCATATTGACTTGGAAGGCTGTCCATGACACATTGTTAGGTAGAAGAGAAAGCTATAGTAACCTCACTTTTGTGAAAGAAAATAAACTCAAATTATATGTTTATGTATTTGTATATGTGAAGGAAAAAGTGTCCAAGGGTTCACACTAGAGTTTCACAATTGGTTACATTAAGGGGATGGCTTTGGAGAGGTAATTAAAGAATATATCAATTAAAATTTAGGAACTTTTGTATTGTATTTGAATTGCTTCAGTTAACCTGTGGTGCTTTTGTCATTTGAATTGCAAAATAAACATGCTTTTAAAAAAGTGTAGATGCAACACGCCCGAAAAACAAACAACCCAGTGAAGAAATGGGCAGAAGATATGAACAGACACTTCTCCAAAGAGTTCATCCAGATGGCCAACAGACACATAAATGAGAAAATGCATAAAATGAGCAAATCAGAGAACTCTAGATGCTGGTGAGGATGTGGAGATACGGGCACCCTCCTACACTGTTGGTGGGAATGTAAACTGGTGCAGCCCCTCTGGAAAACAGTGTGGAGGTTCCTCAGGAAACTAACAATAGAACTCCCCTATGACCCAGCAATAGCACTGCTAGGAATTTACCCAAGGGATACAGAAATGCTGAGGCATAGGAGCACATGTACCCCAATGTTCATAGCAGCACTCTCCACAATAGCTAAAACATGGAAAGAGCCTAAGTGTCCATCAACGGATGAATGGATCAAGAAGATGTGGTTTATCTATACCATGGAATACTACATGGCAATGAGAAAGAATGAAATCTGGCCATGTGTAGCAACATGGATGGACCTTGAGGGTGTTATGCTGAGCGAAATAAGTCAGGCAGAGAAGGACAAATATCATATGTTTGCACGTATAGGAGGATTAGGAGGAACTTGACGGAGGAACAAGGGGGAGAAGAAGGGCGGAAATGGTGGGGGAAAGGGAGAGAGGCAAACCATGAGAGACTCTTGAATGCTGACAAAAACTGAGGACTGATGGATGTGGGGGGGGAGGGGGGATGGGCATAGAGAAGGACACTTATGGGGATGAGCACTGAGTGTTATGTGGAAACTAATTTGACAATAAACTATTTGTAAAAAAAAAAGTGTAGCTGCAAGAATTATCTATGATAGTGAAAAATGGGAAAATAATGTAATTTTCTGACAGTAAAAACTGTTTAAATATGTTTTTAAAAATTTTTTAAATGTTTTATTTATTTCTAGGAGAGAGAGAGAGAGACAGCGTGAGCAGGGGAGGGTCAGAGAGAGAGGGAGTCACNGTTTAACATGTCTATATGGCAGAATATTATGTACCTATTGTAATGATATTCTAAAACAAATTTTAATGTTGCATTAAAATTATCATGAATAATGCAAGGTGAAGAAAGTAGGATATGAAATAGTATTTACGTTATAATTCCAATGTTTGTCCAATTCATCATTTTTCAAAACTTTGAAAAAAGTAATCTCTATATTTAACATGGGCCTCGAACTCACAACCCTGAGATCAAGAGCCACATACTCCACTGGCTGAGCCGGCCAGGTGCCCTTCCAATATTATAACTTAAATGTATATGCATTTAAAAAGAAAATTTGCCATATTGGTTATTTAATACTGTATAACAAATTTAGTAACGTAAAATGACAATCATTTATTATTATCTCCCAAGACTCTGAGGATTGACTGGGCTCGGTTACATAGTTCTTGGTCATAGTCTCTCATACAGTTGCAGTTAGACAATGGCTGGAGCTGGAGAAATCTCAAAGGCTTCCTCCTTCACATGTCTGGTGGTTGATGCTGGCTGCTGGGACTTTCAGCTGGAACAGTTACATATGACTTCTCCATATGTCCTGGGTTTCCTTACAGCATGACGGCTGGGTTCCAAGAACAAGTATCTTTATTTATTTATTTTTTAAATTTTCAATAAACACANTAGGCTCTTTCCATGTTTTGGTTATTGTTGAGAGTGCTGCTATGAACATTGAGGTACATGTGCTCCTATGCTTCAGCATTTCTATATCCCTGAACAAGTATCTTTAGAGAGAGAGTGAGCGAGAGACAGAGAGTGAGCGAGAGAGAGTGAGAGAGTGAGTGCCAGGTGGAGGCTATATTGATTTTATTACCTAGCTTAAGAGTCCTAAGCCATCACATCCAGTGCATTCTATCTGTTAGAAGCAAGTCACTAAAGCTAGCCTATATTTTAGAGGAGGGAAACTAGATTTTACTTCTTGATAAGACAAATGTCCAAGAATTTTTGAACTTGTTTTAAAACCACCATATATGCCA
>NW_027530528.1:23129-25175 GCF_008692635.1 Crocuta crocuta | reverse complement strand
TATTATAAAAGATTTAAATTTTACTTTTTATATCTTTTTGAGTTACAAAATTGTCTACAGAAAACATATATTACTTTTAAAAAAAAGAGGAGAAAAGATAATAAAATGCCATAGAGTAAACAAGATCATGGGACAGAATTAAAAGACCTGATTTTAGTTTTAGCTTTGCCACTAATTCATTGTAAACCTTGGGCAAATCCCTTCCCCTCTTGGGGCCTCACTTTCTTTATCTACCCCAATTAAAGGTTTGGAGTACATAATTCCAGAAAGCTCTCCAAATGCTAGAGTTTTCGGGACTTTTTCTTTTGATACTACTGAATTCTAGCTCTTCCTTCTCATTTACATTTGCATGATGCTTCTTCTGTTTAGCCTTCCCATTTTGATGTTCCCCAGGGCTCCATCTTAAGCCTTGGAGCCTTACCTCATTCATTCTCACCATGCTCCCTACTCCTTTTGCCATACTTCCCCTGTAGAGATGTAACCCAGGGTAAGTTCAAGTTCTCACCATTTCTCTGCTCAACTCTCAGGCTGTTGGAAAACACACATGCATGTGTCCATGTACACACACATGCACACACACACACACACACACACACAATTCAATTTGGACCTAATACAAGTTATGGCTTCCCATTGTCACCTAGGTCTTCAAATATCTGCACAGTAACCCTCTGTATGTCCCTAGGTAGTTATTTCTTGAATTTATTAGTGACTCTTCTGCATTTCCACTTTTATTTTTAATCTCTCTGTTTTACCCTTTCTTTTTCCTTTTGTGGAAGTTTACTTTGTTTCCCACTTGACTGAAAACATGAAGACAGTCAAGGAAGACCTCCCTCAACGTCCTCTTTTACCACCTATAATCTCAATTTTATCTGAACCCATTATCTCCTCCCTTTCTTCTGTTTCACTGGAGGAAGTATAGCTTCTTCTCCTATTGTGAGTATATCCCTCTACCCAACCTCTGGGTGCCATTCTATATAGTTTCCTTAGAGGTTTATGTGATCTACCACCCTCACCCCCTTACACATTCTTCTGTATCTTCAACTTTTCTACTAGCTCTCTCTCCTCAACTTATTGTTAGTTGAAATATTCTACAGATGTCAATTATATCCAGTTGATTGAGTGCTGTTGAGTTCACTCACGTCCTTACTGATGACCTGCCTCCTGGATTTGTCCATTTCTGAGAGAGGAATATTGAAGTCTCCAACTATATCGTGGATTTATCTATTTCTCCTTACAGTTCTATCAGTGTTTACCACACTTATTGTGGTGCTTTGTTGTTAGGTGCATGCACATTAAGGATTTTTATGTCTTTTTTGAGAATTGATCCCTTTATCATCATGTAATGTCCCTCTTTATCTCTGATAATTTTCCTTGCTCTGAAGTCTGCTTTCTATGAAGTTTATATAGCCACTTCAGCTTTCTTTTGATTAGTGTTAGCATGGCATATCTTGTTTCATTCCTTTCTTTAATTTCTTTTTCGTTTTTTTTTCTTTTTGGTCTATAACATGTTAAAACATAGCTCATTTCTCTGTCTGCCTTCTGCCTTCTGTCTATCCCACATCTCCACAGAGAGACAGAAATTTGCTAAGTATTCTGGCTAAACTCTAGGCCGGTGGTTCTAGAGTGCTTCAAGACTCCTAGAGTTCATAGTCTATAATGTCTGTTATTGGTCCTGAAATGCTGTTATAGAGGGAAGCTGAGACCACAGATTCACATCCTGTATTAGCTAGAGTATAAGCTTTTATCTCCTGGAGGCTGCTACAGAGCCAATGTGAGGAGCACATGGAGTAATTAATTGAGTATTGATCAAGGGACCTCATCAGGATAAAAGCATCACATGGGTATATGTTACTTACTGAGGCCTATTCACCAGGAGGATTAATCTGTTGCTATAATGCCCGGCAGAATGCTGAAATGTCTGGCTCTCAAGGAGAGTGACCCAGAATTGATGATTTCTAAGCTAGCAATACTTCTTTTTTAATCTTTCGTTTAACTATTTTATTTTATTATTATCATTTTGTGTTTAATAGAACTACGTTGGTA
>NW_027530528.1:4235-23110 GCF_008692635.1 Crocuta crocuta | reverse complement strand
TAACATACAAAGGGAAACCTATCAGAGTGGTGACAGACTTATGTACTGAAACATGGCAGGCCAGAAAGGAATGGCAGGAGATCTTCAATGTGATGAACAGAAAAAATATGCAACTAAGAATCCTCTATCTAGCAAGCCTGTCATTCAAAATAGAAAGAGAGATAAAAGTCTTTCCAAATAAACAAAAATTGAAAGAATTTGTCACCACTAAGCCAGGACTACAAGAAATCCTGAGAGGGACTCTCTGAGGGATGTATTGCAAGGAATGAAGACACCAGAGACACCANAGCTAAGAATGTGCTAATAGCAGGGCACTTTGATACTCTGCTTACAGCAATAGATAGATCAACCAGACAGAAAATCACTAAAGAAACAATGGACTTCAATGACACAATGGACCAGATGGATCTGAGAGATATATTTAGAACCTTACTACCTGAGGACAAGGAATTCACTTTCTTCTCAAGTGCACATGGCACTTTCTCCACGATAGATTTCATACTGGGACATAAAGCAGCCCTCCATAAATATAAAAGAATTGAGATCATACCATGCACACTTTCAGATCATAATGCTTTGAAACTTGATATCANCACAATTGCACAAAAAACCATTAAATACCTAGGAATAAACCTAACCTAGGATATAAGAGATCTAGGATATTTCTTTTTTTCTTTTCTTTATTTTTTTTTTTTACAAATAGTTTATTGTCAAATTAGTTTCTACATAACACCCAGTGCTCATCCCCACAAGTGTCCTCCTCCATGCCCATCCCCCATCCCTCCCCATCCATCAGTCCTCAGTTTTTGTCAGCATTCAAGAGTCTCTCATGGTTTGCCTCTCTCCCTTTCCCCCACCATTTCCCCCCTTCTTCTCCCGCTTTGTCCTCAGTTAAGTTCCTCCTAATCTTCTTATACGTGCAAACATATGGTATTTGTCCTTCTCTTCCTCACTTATTTTGCTCAGCATAACATCCCCAAGGTCCATCCATGTTGCTACACAAGGCCAGATGTCTTTCTTTCTCATCGCCATGTAGTATTCCATCGTATAGATAAACCACATCTTCTTGATCCATTCGTCCCTTGATGGACACTTAGGCTCTTTCCATGTTTTGCCTATGGTTGAGAGCACTGCTATGAACATTGGGGTACATGTGCTCCTATACAACAGCACTCCTATATCCCTTGGGTAAATTCCTAGCAGTGCTATTGCTGGGTCATAGGGGAGTTCTATTGTTAATTTTTTGAGGAACCTCCACAGTGTTTTCCAGAGGGGCTGCACCAGTTTACATTCCCACCAACAGTGTAGGAGGGTGAGATGGGCTGTGTTCTATGCCCCATGCCCCACTTCGTTTCCAGGTCCCAGTCCTCGTGCTTTATTAATACTGTCTGAAGCACAGTATCGCCGGTCACCTCCTCCCTGATGCCAGAGGTTGAGTGGGGGAGGAGGGAGGGCGAGGTGGAAGTGGAGCAGCCTCACATCCGCTGTTGTCAAGCAGAGCACAGCCTGTGATCCACCACCTCCGGGCTGCCAGGGGGGTCAAGCCCAGGGAACTCAGCCTCCACCGGCAGCGTCTGCGCCATCAGGGATGGTGTCCGGAGCACCTCAGCAATTTTTCCTGGCGCCCTCTGGGACCGGGGGCACCTAGTTCAAAGTCAGCACCCCAGCTTAAACTAAACATCTTTCCAAGCCAAGGTTTTTCTCTTCTCCAGGGACAGTTCTATGAGCCTCTCACTTTTATGTTGTAAAAGCTTGTTATGTGCTCTGCACTTGGGAATACTGCTATGTTAAAGGGAGCTTATACACTGTTCAGTAGGTGGTTTTTGTTGAGTGTGACTTTGGCTATTTTATTTACCTACTCGTAGTGATGTTTTGGATCCTCCATAGGTGTGTTTTGGTTTGGTCCTTGAAGTAGCCCTGGAAAGGAAAGTGAACAGAGAAACAAACAAGAAACAAAAACACACAAGTGAAGAAATAAATAAACAAGCAAACAGATAAGAACAAAAAATGTAAAGCGAAGAAAGAAAGAAAGAAAGAAAGAAAGAAAGAAAGAAAGAAAGAAAGAAAGAAGGAAAGAAAGAATAAAGAAACACTAGCTACAAGTGAAGAACTGGGTAGAGGTAGTGCTGATGGAAGAGCATATACAAAGACAGAAATGACAGGGGCAAGGAAAAATTGAAAATAAATGTTGACTAGGCAGAAAGACCGAAAGGCTTAATCTAGAGACAGAGAATGGAGAATAAGGAAGGAGGTGAGGAAAAAGAAACGAAGATAATGTCATCCGTAGAAACTATATGGCCTGATTATTTCAGAGAGTGAGAAAGGAAAGTAAAGAAGGAGGTGTAGAATATGCCTCAAGAGAATGGATTAAATATGTCTGTTTAAGCAAACCAATAACCAGAGTAACCAGCGTAGAGGAGGGAAGAGATAAGGAGAACATGGAGAATATATCTAAATAACAAGAATTGACCTAGAATTAATTCAGGCAATATGCAGTGTTGGTCTGGAGTTTGCGATCTGGCTCCACAGTTCCAGCTCCAGTAGATAAGCAGCTATCCAGTGTGGAGGGGCGTGGTTTGGTATAGGCAGGTCTTCCACTGTCAGCCTGTGGACTGATTGGATTCCTGAGGCTCGATCTTGGTGGTTGTGGGGAGAAAAATGATGACCTCCCAGTCCCTTCTTCACGGACCAGGTTTCCCAAATCACTCCTTTGGATCCATGCTCACTGTGATGCGGGTGCAGACGAGGTGATGCGGGTGCAGACGACGTGGGCTGTCTCCCTCTGCAGTCTCCTATGTCCCATGCCTAGCTTGGTTTTAAACTCCCAGTCAGTACTCTTTAATGATGCCACCCAATATGTGATCCCTCGGCTGTGCTGTAGCACTTCATGGGAGGGGACCAGTCTCTCTTGTTGCAGACTGTGCCCCTGACTTACCACTGAACCAGAGGTGACCCCTCTCCTCCCTGGGTGTGCAAACAGGGCAGCCGGCCCCAGTCCAAAGAAAGCTCTGTAGTTAGAGAGCCCTGCACTTAGAGATGGGATGATGAGATCCCTCTCCGACCAGGTCTGAGGTTTTTTCTTGTCCAGATACAGTCCTACACTTACTCAGCTGCTCTTTCTTTTCCCTTTGTCTCTCTGCAGAGGGGGATCCCTCCCTTTCATACCTTTGTGGCCCATTTTATCTCCCCTAGTTCGCAACCACACACCTATGGTTCCATCCATTTTTCCCGTTTTCTTCCTGGTAGACTCTTTTCATCCCAGACTCTTGGGGTCCAAATTCCTTTGGCTTTTGTGCTTCTTTCTTTGAGAAAGAAGGAAGTATGGTTCCCCCTACTTCTCTGCCATGTTGGTCCCTCCTCCTCCTGATTTGGTAGTATCTTGTTGAAAATTTTTGCATCCATTTTCATCAGGGACATTGGCCTGTAATTCTCTTTTTTATTGGGGTATCTGTATGGTTTTGGAATCAAGGTAATGCTGGCTCATATAATGAGTCTGGAAGCTTTCCTTCCATTTTTATTTTTTGAAACAGTTTGAGAATAGGTATTAGCTCTTCTTGAAATGTCTGGTAGAATTCCCCTAGGATGCCATCTCGTCCAACAGTATTGTTTTTTGGGAGATTTTTGATAAATCATTCAGTTTCTTTTCTGGTTATGGGCCTGTTCAAATTTCATTTTCTCCCTGTTTCAGTTTTGGTAGTTTGTGAGTTTCTAGGAAAATGTCTATTTTTTTCCAGATTGCCCAGTTTTTTAGTGTATTATTTTTCATAGTATTTTCTTATAATTGTTTGCATTTTTCTGGTGTTGGTTATGATCTTTCCTGTTTTGTACATGATTTTATATATTTAGGTCCTCTCTCTTTTCTTTTTGATAAGTCTGGTTAGGGGTTTATCAATTTTGTTTATTCTTTCAAAACACCACCTTTTTTTTTAAATGTTTTTTTTTTTTTTATTTCTAGGAGAGAGAGAGAGAGAGACAGCGTGAGCAGGGGAGGGTCCGAGAGAGAGGGAGTCACAGACTGAAACAGGCTCCAGGCTCTGAGCTGGCAGTCAGCACAGAGCCCGATGCGGGACTCGAACCCACGAACCGCGAGATCATGACCTAAGCGAAAGTCGGACGCTCAACCGACTAAGCCACCCAGGCGCCCCTCAAAACACCACCTTTAATTTCATTGATCTGCTCTACATTTATTTCTGCTCTAGTCTTTATTATTTCCCTTTTCCTACTGGTTTTTAGCTTTATTTGCTGTTCCTTTTCTAGCTCCTTTAGGTGTAAGGTTAGACTGTATATTTGAGACCTTTATTGTATCTTGAAATAAGCCTGAATTGCAATATACTTTCCTCTTAGGATCACCTTTGCTGCATGCCGAAGGTTTGGACTGTCATGTTTTCATTTTCATTTGCTTCTATGTATTTTTAAATTTCTTCTTTAATTTACTGGTTAACCCATACATTCTTTAATAGGATGTTCTTTAACCTCCATGTCTGTGAGGGTTTTCCTATTTATTTCTTGTGGTTGATTTCTTATTGCATAGTGTTGTTTTTCAAAAAATATTCATAGTATGATCTCACTCTTTCTGTACTTGTTGAGTCTTGATTTGTGACCCAGTATGTGATCTACTCTAGAGAATGTTTCATGTGCACTCAAGAAGAATGTGAATCCTGCTGTTTTAGGATGAAATGTTCCGAAATGTTACTCCAATGTTACTCCAATGAAATGTTACTCCATCTGGTCCAGTGTGTCATTCAGAGCCATTGTTTCTTGCTGATTTTCTGCTTAGATGATCGGTCCATGTCTGTAAGGGGGGGGTGATCAAATCCCCTACTATTATTCTTTTGTTATCAATGAATTTCTTTATGTTTGTTATTAATTGATTTATATATCTGGGTGCCTTCAAGTTGGAGCCATAAATGTTTACAATTATTAGATCTTCTTCATGGATACACCCTTTAAATATGATATAATGGCCTTTTTCATCTCATGTTACATTCTTTGTTTTAAAAAATAGTTTGTCTCATATAAGTATGTCTTCTCTGGCTTTCTTTTGACAGCCATTTGCATGATAGATAGCTCTTCATTCACTCACTTTAAATATGATGGTGTCTTTAGTTCTAANTTTTTTTTTTTTTTTTATCTGTTCTGATAACCCATGTCCTGTGATTGGAGGATTTATTCCATTTGTATTCAGAGTGATTATTGAAAGATATGTATTTAGTGCCATTGTGTTACCTGTAGAGTTGGTATTTCTGGTGATGTTCTCTGGTCCTATGTAGTCTTTGTTGCTTTGATCTTCTTTTTTTTCCCTCCACTTAGAGAGTCCCCCTTAAAATTTCCTGCAGAGCTGGTTTAGTGGTCACTGACTCTTTTAGTTTTTGTTAGTATAGGAAACTCTTTATCCCTCCTTCTATTCTGAATGACAGACTTGCTGGAAAAATATTTCTTGGCTGCATATTTTTCCTATTCAGCAATTGAGTATTTTCTAGCATTCTTTTCTGGCCTACCAAATTTCAATGGACAGATTTGCTACTAAGTTTATGTGTCTACCAGTGTATATTAAGGACTGTTGGTCTCTAAGTACTTTCAGAATTCTCTCTTTATCTTTGTATTTTGCAAGTTACACTATGATATGTCATGGTGTTGACCTGTTTTTGTTGATTTTGAAGGGAGTTATATGCCTCTTGAAGTTCAGTGCCTGTTTTCTTCCCTAGATTAGGGAGGTCTCAGCTATAATTTTTTCAAATAAACCTGCCCTACTTTCCTGCTCTTCTTCTTCTGGGACTTCTATGATGTGGATATTGTTTTGTTGCATGGAATCACTTAGTTCTCTATTTGTTCAATCCTTGTTATCACTGTACCCAGTTTGTTTTGCATCTCAGTTATAGCATTTTAAAATTCATCCTGGCTAGTTTAAGTTTTTGATCTCTGCAACAAAGGTTTCTCTGCTGTCTTTTGTGCTTTCTACAAGACCTACTAGTAGTCTTATGACTGTTGTTTTAAGTTATTTTTCAAATAGGAATTGAGGAGGGAAACAAGATGGCAGAGAAGTAGGGAGCTACGTATATTGCACTCGCCCCCATATCTCGCACAGAGAAGGCCTGAAGCCATAGGAACCCTTACAGAACACAGGAGTTTGAGAGGAAAAGGAGACAGTCCGCTGAGAAAAACTTCTAGCGTCAGTGCGAACTGGGGAAGATAAAAACTGGCTGGGACCAGAGACACGGAGGGAGAGGAGGCAGCACCCTTTGAGGGGAACCAGGGTGAGTCTAGGGGGAAAGAAAGAGTGGCCAAAACTGCTCAGGACACTGTTCCTGTCCCTGAAGAAAAGAAAAACCTCAGCTCAGGACACAGAGGGATCCGGTTTCCTGCTGTCCAGCTGACCCTAGGCGGGACGCACTGGTCCCAGGTGACACAGGGAGAAAATGCTCCTCCCTCGCCAGGTTGACCTGGAGTGGAAGTGGTGGCATTTGAAGCCATGCTGCTGTGCTTCTGGCTCAGCTCCATCCCCAGCAGGGAGATGAGAGGCTTGAAACTGCTCGGAGGGACTCGCCTGCGATTTTATATTTCTGGCTACATCAATGGGGCGCGCAGACTAAGATCTGGAAATGAGGTGTGTCTTGGGATATAGAGCTCAGCCCACCTTGGCTACGCCCGTGGCACACGGAGATTGGACCCAAAAGAGTGAGTTGCAACACTTGGTCTGAGAAAGTACCAGGGTGCCACCATTTTTCTCCCCACAACCACAAAGGCGGGACCTCAGGGAGCGGTCACTGGGACCACAAAGGAGGCTAAGACCTGCTTACACCAACCCACGTCCATCCCCTCTAGAGAGCTGTCTTTTTTTTTTTTTTTTAACAGGAGCCCAGGGCAACACCAACATGGATGCAATGCCCTGATAAATTCTATTCACTGGCTTTTCTAATCAGTCACATTTAACCAATTCTCTAGATGTATATTCTACACCTCCACCACTACCTTTTTATCTCTCTCTTCCTCTGGAGTAATCAGATTATATAGTTTCCCTGAGTAACATTATTTTCATTTCTTTCTCCTCGCCTCTAACTATATTCTTCTCTTTCTCTCTCAATTAGGTCTCTTAGTTTCTCTGCCTGGTCTTTTCAATACAAATTTTGCTTCCCCTCCACCCTGTCNTTTGTTTTTTTTTCTTTCCTTTTTAAAAATTTTTTATGTATTGTATTTTTTTTTATTATTTCCTTCCCGCCTTCCTCTTTTTTTAGTCCCTTCCTTTTTTTCTTTCTCTTTTTTCCTTTCTGTTGTGTATTTGTTGGATTTGTCGGTGTGTTTGTGTGCCTTTGTTCCCTGTGTGTTTGTCTGTCTGTTTTCTGTTACAAGGCTACATCTAAAAACAAGCCAAAGTACTCACAGTGGACAGTCCCAAATACCACGATGACTAGGGAAATAAAATAACCAAAGTCTCAACAAGAGAGACCAAAAGACACCATTAAAAGAAAACTTCCTGAATGGACAGGCCCTGGAAAGTCAAAGAGCCTTCTTTAATACGGCAGCACCCACACAGGCAGAGTGCATAACAAGCTTTTAAAATTAACAAGAGATAGAAAGCTAACCAAAATGATGACACAGAAGAACTCTCCTCTAAAGAAATTCCAGGAAGAAATGACATCTAAAGAACTGCTCAAATAAAATATAAGCAACATAACTGAACAAGAATTTAGAAAAAATAGTCATAAAATTAATTTCTGGGCTTCATAAAGGCATGGAATATATCAGAGAAACTACTGCTACAAAGACTATGGAGCTTAAAAATAGTTGTGATGAATTTAAAAATGCTATAAATGAGATGCATAATAAAATGGAGGCGTCCAATGCATGGATTGAATAGGCAGAAAGGAGAACAAGTGATTTAGAAAACACAATTATAGAAAAAGAGGAAGCTGAGAAAAAGAGAGATAAACTGATCCAGGAACACGAAAGGAGAGTTTGAGAGCTCAGCGATACAACAAAATGGAACGATATCCATATCATAGATATTCCAGAAGAGGAAGAGAGAGGGAAAGGTGCTGAAGGAGTCCTGGAACAAATTATAGCAGAGAACTTCTGCAACCTGGGGAAGGAAACAGACGTTGAAATCCAAGAGGCACAGAGAACTCCCCTCAGATGTAACCTGAATCGATCTTCAGATGTAACCTGAATCGATCCATATCATAGTGACAGTGGCAAAATATAAGGACAAAGAGAGAATTCTGAAAGCAGCTCAGGATAAAAGGGCCCTAACATACAAAGGGAAGTCTATCAGAGTGGTGACAGACCTATCTGGTGACACTTGGCAGGCCATAAAGGAATGGCAGGAAATCTTCAATGGGATGAACAGAAAAAATATGCACCCAAGAATCCTCTATCCAGCAAGCCTGTCATTCAGCATAGAAGGAGAGATAAAAGTCTTTCCAAATAAACAAAAATTGAAAGAATTTTTCACCACTAACCCAGTCCTACAAGAAATCCTAGGGGGACTATATGAGGGAAATGTCACAAGGAATGCAGAGTACCAAAGACACCACCATAAGCATGAATCCCACAAAAGACACAATGACCCTAAACCCACATATTTCAATAATAACACTTAATGTAAATGTGCTAAATGCCCCAATCAAAAGACAGAGGGTAGCAGAATGGATTTAAAAACCCCATAATCCATCTATTTGTTGTCTACAAGAAACTCATTTTCTACTGGAGGACACCTTCAGATTGTAAGAAAGGGGATGGAGAAATATTTTTCATGCTACTGGATGTCAAAAGAAAGCTGGAATAGCTATACTTATACCAGACAAACTGGACTTTAAAGTAATGGGAGTAACAAGGGATGAAGAAGGGCATTATATAATAATTACAGGGTTTAACCTTCAGGAAGAAATAACAAATATNAAAACAGAAACAAAAAAAAAACTCACAAAAATATAAGAAAATACTCCACTTACAGCAATGGGTAGATTAAAAAGAAAATCACAAAAGAAACAATGGACTCGAATAACACATTGGACCAGATGGATTTGACAGATATTGATAGAACTCTACATCCTGAGGGCATGGAATTCACTTTCCTCTCAAGTGCGCATGGCACATTCTCCAAGATAGATCACATACTGGGACATAAAGCAGCCCTCAATAAATATAAAAGAATTGAGAACATACCATGTACACTTTCATATCACAATGATATGAAAGTTGAAATCAATTACAGGAAGAAGTCTGGAAAACCTCCAAAAAC
Source organism: Crocuta crocuta (assembly GCF_008692635.1). Lineage (NCBI taxonomy): Eukaryota > Metazoa > Chordata > Mammalia > Carnivora > Hyaenidae > Crocuta > Crocuta crocuta. The sequence continues at coordinate 13,872 of NW_027530528.1, read as the reverse complement.
ATGGAGGTTAGAGAATACCCTATGAAAGAACGAAAGGGCCAATCAGGCAATTAGAAAAGAAATTTAAAAATGTATGGAAACAAATGAAAATGAAAATGCAACAGTCCAAAATCCATGGTATGCGGCAAAGGCAGCCCTAAGAGGAAAGTACATTGTACTCCAGGCCTATTTTAAGAAATTAGAAAAAGTTCAAGTACAAAATCTAACAGTGCACTTATAGGAGCTAGAAGGAGACCAATAGGAGCACCCCAAATCCAGTAGGAAAAGAGAAATAATAAAAATCAGGGCGGAATTAAACATTATAGAAACCAAAAAGTTGAACAGATCCGTGACACCAAGAGTTGATTTTTTGAAAAAATAAACAAAATTGACAAACCTCTAGCCAGGCTTCTAAAAACGAAAAGAGAAAGCACTCAAATAGACAAAATCATGAATGAAAATGGACTTATTACAATCAACCCCTCAGAAATACAAGCAATTATCAGGAAATATGAAATCTTATATGCCAACAAAGTGCACAACCTAGAAAAAATGGACCAATTTCTAAACACACAGTTACTAACAAAATTCACACAGGAAGAGATAGAAAATCTGAACAGACCCATAACTAGTGAGGAAATCGAATCCGTTATCCAAAATCTCCCAACAAATAAGAGTCCTGGGCCAGATGGCTTCCCTGGGGATTTCTACCAGACATTTTAAAGAGAGTTAATACCCATTCTTCTCAAGCTATTCTAAAAAAGTAGAAATCGAAGGAAAACTTCCGGACTCATTTTATGAAGCCAGCATCACTCTGATTCCCAAGCCAGACAGAGATCCAACAAAAAAAGAGAACTACAGGGACGCCTGGGTGGCTTAGTCGTTAAGCGTCCAACTTTAGCTTAGGTCATGATCTCGCGGTTCGTGGGTTCGAGCCCCGCGTCGGGCTCTGTGCTGACTGCCAGCTCAGAGCCTGGAGCCTATTTCAGAGTCTGTATCTCCCTCTCTCTCTGACCCTCCCCTGCTCACTCTCTCTCTCTCTCTCTCCTAGAAATAAATAAAGATATTTAAAAAAAAAAGAGAGAGAGAGCTACGGGCCAATATCCTTGATGAATATGGATGCAAAAATCCTCAACAAGATACTTGCAAATCGAATCCAACAGCACATAAAAAGAATGATCCACCAAGATCAAGTGGGATTCATTCCTGGGTTACAGGGCTGGTTCAATATTTGCAAGTAAATCAATGTGATACATTACATCAGTAAAAGAAAAGATAAAAACCATATGATTCTGTCGATAGATGTAGAAGAAGCATTTGACAAGATACAGCATCCTTCTTAACAAAGAACCTCGGGAACGCCGGGATAGAAGGAACTTACTTAAACCTCATGTAAGCAATCTATGAGAAACCCTCAGCTAGCCTCATCCTCTATGGGGAAAAACTGAGAGCTTTCCACCTGAGAATAGGAACATGACAGGGATGTCCACTCTCATCAATGTTGTTTAACAGAGTGCTGGAAGTGTAGCATCAGCCATCAGACAACAAAAGGAAATAAACGCATCAGAATTGGAAAAGAAGTCAAACTTTCACTTTTTGCAGAGGACATTATACTCTACATAGAAAACCCGACAGATTCCATCTGAAACCTATTAGACCTGATCCATGAATTCAGCAACGTTGCCGGGTACAAAATCAATGTATACAAATCAGTTGCATTTTTATACACCAATAATGAAGCCACCGAAAGATAAATCATCGTTTTTTTAAACTTTTATTTATTTACTTATTTTTACAAATAGTTTATTGTCAAGTTGGTTTCCATATAACACCCGGTGCTCATCCCCACAAGTACCCTCCTCCATGCACATCTCCCCCACCCCACCCCACACCCATGAGTCATCAGTTTCNAACATGGGAGGCATCATCATCCCAGAGTTTAGGCTCTACTACAAAGCTGTAATCATTAAGGCAGTATGGTATTGGCACAAAAACAGACACATAGGTCAGTGGAATACAAGAGCCCTCAGAATTGAATTCACAAATGTGTGGCCAACTAATTTTGACAAAGCAGGAATAAGTATCCAATAGAAAAAAGGCAGCAGAACAGATGGTGCTGGGAGAACTGGACAGCAACATGGGGAAGAATGAAACTAGATCACTTTCTCAAACCATACATAAAAATAAACTCAAAATGGATAAAGGACCTGAACGTGAGACAGGAATCCATCATAATCCTAGAGATGAAAGCAGGAAACAACCTCCTTGACCTCACCGCAGCAATTTCTTACTTGACACATCCCCAAAGGCAAGGGAATCAAGAGCAAAAATGAACTATTGGGACCTCATCAAGATAAAAAGCTTCTGCAAGGTAAAGGAAACAATCCATAAAACTAATAGACAACCGACGGAATGGGAAAAGATAGTTGCAAATGATATATCAGATAAAGGACTAGTGTCCAAAGTCTCTAAGGAACTCACCGAAATCCACACCCGAAAAACAAACAATCCAGTGAAGAAATGGGCAGAAGATATGAACAGACACTTCTCCAAAGAGGACATCCAGATGGCCAACAGACACATGAAACGATGCTTAGCGTCAGTCATCATCAGGGAAATACAAATCAAAACCACACTGAGGTACCATCTCATGCCAGTCAGAGTGGCGAAAATGAGCAAATCAGGAGACTCTTGATGCTGGCAAGGTTGTGGAGAAATGTGCACCCTCCTACACTGTTGGTGGGAATGTAAACTGGTGTAGTCCCTCTGGAAAACAGTGTGGAGGTTCCTCAAAAAGTTAACACTAGAACTCCCCTATGACCCAGCAATAGCTCTGCTAGGAATTTACCCAAGGGATATGGAGTTCTGATGCTTAGGGGCACATATACCTCAATGTTCATAGCAGTACGCTCTACAATAGCCAAAACATGGAATGAGCCCAAATGTCCATCAACTGACGAGTGGATCAAGAAGATGTGGTTTATCTATATAATGGAATACTACATGGCAATGAGAAAGAATGATATCTGGCCATGTGTAGCAACATGGATGGAACTTGAGGGTGTTATGCTGAGTGAAATAAGTCAGGCATGGGACAAATAACATACGTTTGCACGTATAGGTAGATTAGGAGGAACTTAGCAGAGAACAATGGGGTAGAAGAAGGAGAAAATAGTTGGGGAGAAGGAGTGATGCAAACCATGAGAGACTCTGAGTGCCGCGAACAAACTGAGGGCTGATGGGTATGGGGGAGAGCGGAAGTAGGTGATGGGCATGGAGGAGGGCACTTGTGGGGATAAGCACTGGATGTTATATGGAAACCACCTTGAGAATAAACTATTAAAAAAATAAGAAAATTTAAAAAAAAAACAAAGACTAATTGAATTGGAAAAAAATAAATTATTGTTCTGATATATTGCATATATCAGTTTTGACAAGTCCCTGGGTATAATTTTTTCTTAACCTTTCTTTTGGGACGAATTCCCCCATCTTATCATTTTGGCTAAGTTTTTGTCTTTTGCTCATTTTAACAGCTTGTTATATTTCTGCACCTGAGAATAGTACTATATTAAAAAATGGTCATACACTCTCCAGGGCCTGGAACTTTAAGAAGAGTTTCTGGTGTATGTGATGTGCACTTTGCTTTTGAGTTTTGCTGCTCTTCCCACGTGTCATTCTACAGAGCTTCTTCTTGCTTGCAGTAGTGGAATGTATGGATGTTTGAATAGGTGCACCTTGATTTGCTTGTTGAAGTGACCCTGGAAAAAAGGGGGTAGCCTGATCCCCCCAAAGAAAGAGAAAAGGAAAGAGGACACAAAAAACAAACAGAGAATAAAAAAAAACTATAAAGCTCATTACAAATGAAAAGTAAGAAACAAAGGAAAAAACAGAAGAGAAAGAGGGGAAAACAAAAGATTAAAAAACCTGATTCAAAAAAATAAAGAAAGAAAATGAAAAAACAAAGAGGAAACTATTTGGAATATCCTGATTCCAAAAGAAAAAAAGAAGGAGAAAAAAATAGTTGTCTTTTGGTGCATGGGGGCTGCTGCTGTGCTGGTTTAGAAGAGAGGCCATCTGTGTTGGCTCAGAGTCAGTCTTGTCCCTGTAAATAGACAGTTGCTATGCATGGAAGGCCAGGGTTTGGTGTAAGTGTGTCCCACCTCTGCTGGGGGAGACTTTGTTTTTCTCCAAAATCCCACCGTGTTGGTAATGGGGTGAAAATGGGCACACTCCAATCTTTCATCTTCAGACCCGGGATCTCAACACCTGCTGTTCAGGCAGCCCTCACAGAATAGCAAAGACATTCAGCTCTCCCTGCACCACAGCTCTTTTGTGTTTTTTCTTTGGCGTGTGGCTGGGATTCAAAACCCAAAGTCTTAAAGGACCCAGCATGGCATGGTTCTGCTCCTCTACTCTGAAGTAGAGCCTCTCCACTCTGATGATGAAAGGTCTTCTGCTGGTACATGCAGGCTCTTTTTTCCTTGAGGAGGCTATAAATTCTCTTCCAAAAGTAATGCAAGAAGGTGAATATTCTCTCCTGGTGGGCCCAGAGATCTCTACACCACACTATGCACTCTGAGGCTAGGTCTCTCCCCAGGAGCTTGTGCTGGAGAAAGTCATGCAAAACCAAAACCTTCCAAAACCTCATAGTTTGAGCTACAAAAGCTTGCATCTGTCAAGTTGTCTCCCTTCAACTGTGGAGATCCTTCTGCCACTCCATAGATCAATTAAGTGGGTGTTCCAAGTAATCAGCTCAGTCAGCTGTGTTTGAGGGATGAGGAAAGCCCAGGGTCCCCGTACTGCTCCACCATCTTAACTCCTTCAACCTCTTTATGGTTATTGCTTTGAATTCTGCATCCTGCATATTATATCTGTTTCAATTAGATCCCTGGCTACAAACTTTTCTTATTCTTTCTTTTGGGATGAATTTCTCCTGCTTGGCATTATATGTAGGTCTCTGTCTTCTGTGTGTTAGGAAACCTGTTATGTTTCTTGCTCCTGAGAGTAATGGCTTTGTAAAGAAGAGGTCATATACTGTCCTAGGCCTGGTGGTTCAGGAAGTGTCTCTGGTGTATGATGTGCATACTCTGCTGCTATGTTTTGGCTGCTCTTTACCTCAGATCAGTCCTCTGCAGAGTTTCTCCTTGCCTGAATTGGGAAGTGTTTGGACCTTTACCAGAGTGTGGTGAGTTTTAACTAGATAGGCTGTGGTCTGCTTGTCAAAGGGGACCTGACACTACTTCCACTAGAGCTGAAGTTTTGTAGAAATCGATGATCAGGAGACATGGTGCATGTGGGGTTCTGTGCTCATCTGGGGACAGTGCTTGCTGCTCAGATTATCAGACACACCTTCCCAGGAAAGGCAGCACCTGAAGAGTTCAGGGGGGCAGGACTTTGTGTAAGGAGTTTTAGCTACCTGTCCATATTGGTGCTGTGCTGTTTACTGAAGTTAGTTTATGCTGAGGAGTAGGGGAGGTTAATGGTGTCATCCAGCTCCCTTGTCCCCAGAGAGGGGAGTTAACTACCGCCACTGTCTGGAAAGCTATCCTAGAAAAGTGAACAATCTCCTCTTGTGTGTCCCATGCATCCTTCAGATCACTGCCTTCCCACTGTCTGTGTCTGGATTGCCTGCCTGCCTGGTAGTTCAGTGCACCTTGGGCTCTATCCCAGGTAGGCTGGCTGAGATTTAAAACTACGGATTTTAGGGACCTGGCATATTGGGAACCCACACTAGTACTCTAGGGGAGAGTCTTCCTGCAATGAAACTAGTGTAGGTTTGACCCAGAATTGCAGTTGCACCAAAGCGCAGAAGCATGGGATTTGGAGTAAAGCGCAGCAAGGGCCAGTGTCCAGGTTGCCCTTCCTTAGCAGGTGTCTCTGTGCTTATGTAGAAGGAAATGATACCTGCCAGCTCTTTTGTCCTCAGAGGGTCAAGGCCATCTCTCTCAGATGCACTCCAAGAAGTGGGAATTGTGTCTTCCAGTGCTCCCCAGGGGATCCTCAGATCACGCTGTCTGCATCCAGGTTACCTGCCTGATTTCTCTACAGGAGCACTGCAGTGCTCTCAGTGCTCCACACTGGCCATGCCATGGAACTCTAAAATTCGTCTTTGAGCCCTGCTGGTTGTAAAAACCTACAAAAATCAGCTTCTCTCATTTTCCCAGTCAACGGCTTCGGGGAAGTGTTTTCCTTGTATGATCCCACTGTGCACCTCTCTCTCTTTCTCCCTCTCTCTCTCTCTCGCTCTCTCTCTCTCTCTGTCTCTGTCTCTTTCTCTCTCTCTGTATCTCACATCAGGGGCCCCTCCCCTCTGCAGCACCCATAATCGTGTCGCTTCACCTCCTACCTCCCATGACGTGGCCTCTTTTCTCCCTCTGGTTGTGCAGTTTGTTCTGTCAGTTCTCAGATTGATTTCTTGGGTATTCAGAAATATTTGATATTTATCTACCTGTAATCAAGGGAGGACACAAGCTGAGAGTCTTCTTACTACTCCATCATCTTAGTTCCTTCTTCCAATTTTGGTAGTTTTGATGAGAATTGATGGAAGGCAGAATGAGGGAAGTGGCAATAGGGATAAAAAAAAAAGTGGAAAAATAACTTGAGGGGAATCTTTCTATGCAGAGGACATAGTATGTTTTAGTGCCCAGTGGTGTGAATGACAATGGCACTTTCAAGGAACTGAAACAGTTTTAGTGTGGTGGAAATACTGAGTGGTAATAGCAAGAGGCAAAAGATGAATCCTTGTAGGCCGTGGCAGGGAGCATGAACTTGATTCTGTGAACACTGGAATGCTGTTAAAGTGTCTTAAGTATGGTGTAATGTGATCAGAGTATGCTTTAATAATATTACTCTGGCTGTGGCAGGCACTAGGAATTCCATTAAGAGAATGGTACAGTAACCAAATCCACAAACTAAACCAGGAATCTAAGTCAAGAGGTTCTTCTTAGTCCCATTATAAAATTTCAAAAGGACATATTCTACTCCACTGCTTTGGTTCTCCTCTTGGGAAGTATAGGAAGTGTCTTTTCTGGCCCCTAGAACTAAAAACACTGGTCTCAAAAACTAGCCACTCTTCCCCTAGACTCCCTATATCTGTAAGCCAGGATGGTAAAAGCTTCCGAGGATGAGGACAACGAGGAGAGAAAAATAGAACTGGTGTGTCTTTTGTCTTGTCTCAGCAATGTTATTTTTGCTGGCTATTGCTACCAGTGATGTTTGGGGCTACCCAGACAATAGAATTGGAGAGCTAGAGATCTGGCAGCATTGGCAGTTATGATAGGTTCCCACAGGCCTGGAGGGAGGTAAGGCCATTGAGATTCAAGGATTTGGAGAGTTCAGGGAAGGGAGAGAATCACAGGGAAGGTCTTTGAGAATATGAGTGAGATTTTGACAACCCCCAGGCTATCCATTTTCTTTCTTTATTTTTATGTATTTTTTTTTAGCATTTATTCAGTTTTGAGAGACAGAGAATGAGTGGGGAGGGGCAGAGAGAGAGAGAGAGAGTCACGGAATCTGAAACATGCTCTGAGCCGTCAGCACAGAGCCCGATGCAGGGCTCGAACCCACAAACCGTGAGATCATGAACTGAGCTGAAGCCGGATGCTTAACCTACTGAGCCCCCCAGGCGCCCCTATGCTATCCATTTTCTTATACCTCTGAGGTCTTTAGAGCTAGAACCCTTGTTATTCCTCCTTGTTGCTTCCATCTCTTCACTCCTTCCTTGAGCACTTTGATTATCTTTCTTACAAATTGTCAACCAGTGCAATGCAGCCTCTCTCACTCTTTCTCTTCAATTCCTTCCCTTTCACATAATCAGGTAATCTCAGGACAAAAGGTCATTAAACACGTAGGTCTAACTTCTCCACCTGATGGCAGAATCTCCTCTCTAAACTGCCTGCAAGGGGTACCTGGGTGGCTCAGTTGGTTGAGCATCTGACTCTTGGTTTTGGCTCAGATCATGATCTTAACCATATGTGGGATCAAGCCTTGCGTCTGGCTCTGCACTGACAGCCTGGAGCCTGTTTGGCGTTTCCTCTCTCCCTCTTTCTCTTCACTTCCCCCACTCGTTTTCTCTCTCTCTCTCTCTCTCTCTCCTAAAATAAATAAATAACATTAAAAAATCTCTATGATTGCCAAAAATTCATCCAGAAGTTTATTTAAGAGTTCCTATAATGGTGAACTCAGTGCAGCTTCATCTGTCTCTGCCAATTTCTAGCAAATCTTATTTTGAGCTGTAATTCACCCTCAGTAACTTTTATTCCTTGGTTCTACTACTTGGGGCTGTACAGGATAATATTTCACTTGTAGAAATTTATTTTAATTTTGATTATATTTTATTCTTCTTAAGTATGTCCACTCCATGTAGTGTGTTAAGGTATTTTGGATGCTGATTCTACTTTTTAAATATTTATTCCTCCTCCTTTATTTTCCTTTAGCTCTTTCCTTTTCTTCTCCCTTTTTCTAGACCAGGCAGTCTCACCTTAGGGAGACACCTAAAAAATTATATCAGAATATGAGGAGAGGATTATTAGGGAAAACTTCTAGGAGGAGAGATCTGAGATAACTCATGAAGAAAGATTTGTTAAGTAGATTTTAAAAAATGGGAAGCCATTCCAAGTAGGGGAACAGCCCAAGCTTCCATTGATANTTTTAGTAGAGTATCTGGGACAGAAGCCAGACTCAGATGAAAAGCAAAAAACCCAACATATATTTGGTGCTTGCTTGTTGGCCCTCAGGCTCTGTGCTAGGTGTTGGAGATGCAAAGATGAACAAGACAGTATGAAACCATAAGGATTCTAGTTTGTAGAGACAAGCAAACAATTAGAATTATAAGCAAGTAAATAATTAGAATTCAGGGTTATTGTAGTGGGGGTCTGGATTGTGGTCATGGTCATGTTTTTTCCATTATACTATGTTGCTCGGTAGTACTTCTTTAGAGATGACAGTTTAGTTGAGATATGAAGGGAATGTTCACCCAGAAAAGTGAGGAAAGGGTATTCCAGGTAACTGAATGAAGCAATATGTACAAAGGCATAGAGGTGGTAGTGAGAATGGTTCATATGTTTGGGGAATGGTGAGTTGTTGAGTGTGGCTAGAGTGAGGAATATATGGTGAGGAGTGGGTAAAGATGAGACTACAAATGGAAACAAGATCCAGAGCATGCAGGGCCCTCCAACTCTTTTTCAAAGAGTTTCTATTTTTCCCTGTCGGCAAAAAGAACAATTAAATGGTTTTAAACAGGTATGACCCAACTGACCTATATTTTAAAAAATCACCCTGGGGCACCTGGGTAGCTCAATCAGCTAAGTGTCCGACTCTTGACTTCGGCTCACATCATGATCTTGAGGTCCGTGGGTTTGAGCCCCATGTTGGGCTCTGTGCTAACAGCTCAGAGCCTGGAGCCTGATTCAGATTCTGTGTCTCCCTCTCTCTCTCTCTGCACTTCCCCTGCTCGCTCACTCTCTGTCTCTGTCTCTCTCTCAAAAATAAATATTAAAAATTAAAAAAAATTTCAACTTTATGATTTCCCTGTATCTTCATATAAAAAAATCACCCTGGATATTCTGTGGAGGATGTTTTGAAGGGAGGCAAGAATAGAAGCAGGGAAATCACTTAGCAGTCTGTGGCAGTGATTCAGTGGAGAATAGGGGTGGTTTGA
>NW_027530528.1:429-4226 GCF_008692635.1 Crocuta crocuta | reverse complement strand
AGAGTGGCAGCAGAGGTGGTGAAGATTTGTTGGATTCTGGATCTATTTTGATCTATATTGAATGTTGACTGAACAGCGTTGCTGGTGAGTTGGATGTGAATAATAAGAGGCAGGAATTTTATGTTGTGGGTGAATTCATGATGAGGGAATGGAAGAAATAGGTACAGATCTTTGACTGATTAGAGAAATCTGAAAGTGAAGAGAATGAAGAGAGACAAGGGACAGTTGATGGAAGTGGACGATTTTGTGGGATAGGTGAGAACTCAGTGTGAAAAGAGCTGATGGATATAGATGTTGGAAGATACAAAGGATCTAGAGAAGTTTGGAAGCTTATTTCAGACTTTTTTTTTCTCCTCTGCAGTAGGACTGTATTCCTATATTCTTCCCTCTCAGAACTGCCTTGCTGCATCCCTAAGGTTTTGGACCATCGTGTTTTCATTTTCATTTGCTTCCATGTACTTTTGTATTTTTAAAAATTTCTTGGCTGATCCATTCATCATTTAGTAGAATGTTATTACCCTTCATGTATTTTGGTCTTCCCAGATTTTTCTTTTTCTTTAATTTTTAAGACTTATTTATTTATTATTTAGGGAGAGAGAGAGAGAGAGAGAGCACAAGTGGGGGAGGGGCAGAGAGAGATAGAGAGAGAGAATCCCAAGCAGGCTGTCAGTACAGAGCCGGATGTGGGGCTTGAACTTATGAGATGTGAGACCATGACCTGAGCCAAAGTTGGATGCTTAACTGACTGAGCCACCCAGGTGCCCGTTTCCAGATTTTTCTTATTGTTGATTTCTAGTTTCATAACTCTGTGGTCAGAAAAGATGCATGGTGTGACTTTGATCTTCTTGAATTTGTTTGGTTTGTTTCTTGGGAAAATACGTGATTAATTCAGAGGACGTTACATGTTCACTGAAAGAGAATGTGTATTATGTAGTTTTTAGGATGAAATGTTCTGAGTATATTTGTTAAATACATCTTCCCCAGTGTGTCATTCAAAGCCATTTTTTTCTTGTTGATTTTCTGTTTATATGATCTGTCCATTGATGTAAGTATGATGTTAAAGTCTCATACTATTATTGTANGATGTTAATTTCTCCTAATCGTTTTATTATTATCAGTTAGTTAGTTTATGTTTAGTATTAACTGTTTTATGTATTTGGGTGCTTTCATGTTGAGTGCATAAATATTTATAATTGTTATGTTTTCTTGTTGGATTGTTCTCTTTATGATTATATAGTGTCCTTTGTTTCTTATTAGTCTTTGTTTTAAAATTATTTTGTATGAAATAAGTATTACTACTTTAGCTTTCTTTTTTTAATTTAAAAACAATTTTTCCATATAACACCCAGTGCTCATCCCAACAAGTGCCCTCCTCCAAGCACATCACCCCCCTTCCCCTCTCCTCCGCCCCCAGCAGTCCTCAGTTTGTTTTCAGTATTCAACAGTCTCTCATGGTTTGCTTCCCTCCCTCTCTCCAACTATTTTTTTTCCTCTTCTTCTCCCCACGGTCTTCTGTTAAGTTTCTCCTGATCCACCTATACATGCAAACGTATGGTATCTGTCCTATACCTGACTCATTTCGCTCAGCATAACACCCTCAAGTTCCATCCAGCTGCTACAAATGGCTGGATTTCATTCTTATTGCCATGTAGTATTCCATGGTATAGATAAACCACATCTTTTTTTTTTATTGCTATTTTATTTATTTATTTATTTATTTATTTTTCTTGCATAGTTTATTGTCAAGTTGGTTTCCAAATAACACACAGTGCTCATCCCAACAAGTGTCCTCTTCAATGCCCATCACCCTCCTTCCCTTCCCCCCACCCCCATCAGCCCTCAGTTTGTTCTCAGTATTCAAGTCTCTTATGGTTTCCCTCCCTCCCTCTCCCCAGCTATTTTTCCCCTTCTCCTGCCCCATGGTCCTCTGTTAAGTCTCTCCTGATCCACCTATACGGGCAAACGTATTGCATCTGTCCTATGCCTGACTTATTTCGCTCAGCATAACACCCTCAAGTTCCATCCAACGGCTACACATGGTCAGATTTCATTCTTTCTCATTGCCATGTAGTATTCCATGGTATAGATAAACCACATCTTCTTGATCCATTCATCTGTTGATGGACACTTAGGCTCTTTCCATGTTTTAGCTATTGTGGAGAGTGCTGCTATGAACATTGGGGTACATGTGCTCCTATGCATCAGCATTTCTGTATCCCTTGGGTAAATTCCTAGCAGTGCTATTGCTGGGTCATAGGGGAGTTCTATTGTTAGTTTCCTGAGGAACCTCCACACTGTTTTCCAGAGGGGCTGTACCAGTTTACATTCCCACCAACAGTGTAGGAGGGTGCCCGTTTCTCCACATCCTCGCCAGCATCTAGAGTTCTCTGATTTGCTCATTTTAGCCACTCTGACTGGCGTGAGGTGGTATCTCAGTGTGGTTTTGATTTGTATTTCCCTGATGAGGAGGGATGCTGAGCATCGTTTCATGTGTCTGTTGGCCATCTGGATGTCCTCTTTGGAGAAGTGTCTGTTCATATCTTCTGCCCATTTCTTCACTGGGTTGTTTGTTTTTCGGGCGTGTAGTTTGGTGAGTTCCTTATAGATTCTGGATATTAACCCTTTATCTGATATGTCATTTGCAACTATCTTTTCCCATTCCGTTGGTTGCCTATTAATTTTCTGGGTTGTTTCCTTGGCTGTGCAGAAGCTTTTAATCTTGATGAGGTCCCAATCATTTATTTTTGCTCTTGATTCCCTTGCTTTTGGGGATGTGTCAAGTAAGAAGTTGCTGCGGTGGAGGTCAAGGAGGCTGTTTCCTGCTTTCTCCTCTAGGGTGTTGATAGTTTCCTGTCTCACGTTCAGGTCCTTTATCCATTTTGAGTTTATTTTTGTGCATGGTGTGAGAAAATGATCTAGTTTCATTCTTCTGCATGTTGCTGTCCAATTCTCCCAACACCATCTGTTAAAAAGGCTGTCTTTTTTCCATTGGATATTCTTTCCTGCTTTGTCAAAGATCAGTTGGCTGTATACTTTTGGGTCCACTTCTGAGTTCTCAATTCTGTTCCATTGGTCTATGTGTCTGTTTTTGTGCCAATACCATACTGTCTTGATGACGACAGCTTTGTAGTAGAGGCTAAAGTCTGGGATGGTGATACCTCCCGTTTTGGTTTTATTTTTCAGTATTACTTTGGCTATTCGGGGTCTTTTGTGGTTCCATACAAATTTTTGGATAGTTTGTTCTAGTTTTGAGAAGTATGCTGGTGCAATTTTGATTGGAATTGCATTGAATGTGTAGAGTGCTTTAGGTAGTAATGACATCTTAACTATATTTATTCTTCCTATCCATGAGCATGGGAAGTTTTTCCATTTATTTGTGTCTCTTTTAAATAATTTTTTAAACGTTTTATTTATTTCTAAGAGAGAGAGAGAGACAGAGAGAGAGAGAGAGAGAACGTGAGCAGGGGAGGGTCAGAGCGAGAGAGAGTCACAGACTCTGAAACAGGCTCCAGGCTCTGAGCTGGCAGTCAGCACAGAGCCCGACGCGGGGCTCAAACCCACAAACCGGGAGATCATGATCTGAGCGAAAGTCGGACGCTTTACCGACAAAACCACCGGGTGCCCCCAATTATTTGTGTCTTCTTCAATTCCCTTCATAAGTTTTCTATACTTTTCCTTATACAGATCTTTTGTATCCTTGGTTAGGTTTATTCCTAGGTATTTTATGGTTTTTTGTGCAATTGTGAATGGGATCAGCTTCTTGATTTCTCTTTCTGTTGCTTCATTGTTGGTGTATA
>NW_027530528.1:0-159 GCF_008692635.1 Crocuta crocuta | reverse complement strand
CAGGGGGAAAGCTCTCAGTTTTTCCCCATTGAGGATGATGTTAGCTGAGGGCTTCTCATAGATGGCTTTGATGATGTTTAAGTAGGTTCCTTCTATCCCGACTTTCTCGAATGTCTTCATTAAGAAGGGATGTTGTATTTTGTCAAATGCTTTTTCTGC
>NW_027530527.1:208108-217926 GCF_008692635.1 Crocuta crocuta | reverse complement strand
TGACCTGAGCTGAAATCAAGAGTCAGACGTTTAACCAACTGAGCCTCCCAGGCACCCCTTTATATCCTTAACTTATTCACACCTACAAAATCCCTTTTGCCAGGTAAGGTAGCATAGTTACAGTTCTGAGGATTAGGCTGTGGACACCTTTAGAGAGCTATTATTCTGGCCACCCCAGGCACAGTCTAGAGAACCAAGATTTTCATTTTGGTTTTCAGTAATTGTTTCTCACTTTTAAAAAACAAAGGAAATTATTTAAATGACCAACCAAAGAAACCATAACTATTTTGCTATTTTGATATGTTCACTTTAGCATTATATGGTGGGTGATTAAAAGATCACCAGAATGAAAAAGGGGAAGGAAAATGGGGAAGGGAATTTTGCATACCCTTGTGCAAAATTACCATAACTCTCTAAGACTTAAACTAGGAGACCCCCCTAGGAGCCTGGTTGGGTCCCTGGGTGTGAACTCAGCCCCCTAATGGTCCTGCTCAGATCTGTTGTCAGAACCACATGCCATGTGCGGAAGGCCCCGCAGACGGAAATGAGGCAGCCTGCAGCCCACATGGTCCTTCTGAGTCTCCTGTGTGAAGCACAGCTGAGGATACGGTCTGGGATGAGGACACTCACCTCTGTACGGGAGGATGGTGGCAAGGAGGGCAGGAGATCATCCACACTCCCAATAAGCTTCCGCAGGGTCAGGCCCACGTTCTGCGAGAGAGGAGGGTAGGGTGACCGTCACCTCTTGCTCATTGAGAAAGCTGTGTTTCCCTGGGGAAGAGCCCTCCTGGGCTGGTACCTGCCCTCCACGTCTACCTGGCATCTGACCGCCTTGTGCTAAAGGAAGTCTTTCAGGGAGAGTCACCTACTCCACACCACCACCCTTACCCCCAGGGCCAGAACAAGCAGCCTCCATCTGCCATGTACACTGCTCTCACCTTCACCACCACCACATAGCCCTCAGGAGGCAGCTGACAGAGCTCGTTCTTGAGATCCAGCACAGCCCGCACTAGCTCCATGACATTGAGGTACACCAGGTCGTCGGTCCTGTCCAGGTTGGCTGTGGGCTGGATGGACTGGAGAGGCAAAGCAAGTGGCCAGAGGGGAGGGTCATGAGTCTGGAGGACACTGCTATTCTTTCTTGGGCAGACACTATTGCTGCCAACATAGCCACCAGCCCAATTTGAAAAGATTCTTTGACATAATAATGCCCTGTCCTGGGGATGCATGCCCTTCCTTCTGCTCTCAGTGATTCTCAGATCAGAGTCTGCCAGGGAGTCTTAAAAGAATACCGCTGGCTGGTCTCACACTGGACCAACTAAACCATCACCTGGATTTGGGACCAGGTGGTTCTCAATCTTGGATGATTCTAATGGACAGCCAAGGCTCACAGCGACTGTTTTAGAGTAAGGAACACTAGCACCTGTTTCAAGCTACAGTAAGAACAATGTGGGTGCGGGAAGCCAAGGGGGCAGCTTGGGTGGGGAAGGGGGCCCACACTTCCTGCTCCTAGGGGTGGGCCAGTGAGCTTTCCTGCACATCAGGGAGGGAGCACAGGAGACAAGGAAACTAGGCTTCCCCTTGTTTTTTCATGAGTTAGCTGTGTGCCCTTAGACAAGATACTTCTTTGCTCTGGGCCTCAGCTACATGAGGATGCAGGGCTCTATTGTTTCTGAAGTCTTCGTAGTCTATGGCTTTGCATCTTGTGGAGGTCTGATTCAAACTCATTATCAGCTTCAGCAGAGCCAACACGTACCTGTGCACCCAGCCGTGGTGGCTTCTGTGGGGGGCCCGTGAACTCCGCTGCAAGGGGGAGGGAAAGTGAGTGTAAGGGAAGGTCTCAGCACCCTGGCCCTTCCCTTCGTACATGCTGACAACCAAGCCAACCTCCTCTCCTCTGCTATGAGGAAACAGCCCGAAGATGTTTCCAGGAAGGTGGCTGGGAAAATAAGCTCTGGTCCCCCTGGTCCTCCCATAGTCAAACACCACAGTCCATTTTATAGAAAGAAAAAGCCAAAGTTGCAGTGGAGATGGAGTCATTGCACAGACATCCCAGCTCCCACTGGACACATACTGGCCCCTAAGGAACAGCACACACTCTGGCCTTGACGGTCACAGGGAAGAAACCCCACTCTGTGAAGTACAGCGGCTGTGAAGCCCCTGACCTAGTGCCAGAGCAGCTGCTGGGATAGATCTGTGAGGATTCCCTAATGGCTTGCTTTGAGCATTTGGGGTTCAAGGAAGTGAAATGGCAGAAGAACCACACAATGCACTCTGCACTTTGAAAAGCAAAGACATCATTCTACTATCCCTTCTGCCACCAAGAGCTGCAGGGGCAGCTCACCTGCATGCCATGGGCCTTAGTTTTTATCTGTTAAATAGGAGGGTTAGCTCAGAAGGGACCCTGGGGCCAGACGGCCTGGGCTTAAATCTGAGGTCTGCTCATTACTAGCTGTGTGGCTTTGGATAAGTTAGTTGACCTTCCTATGCTTCAGTTTCTTGTCCTTTGTAAAATGGGTGTAATGATTATTTCTAAATGTTTATTTATTTATGTTTTTTGAGAGTGAGAGAGAGCGTGAGTGGGGGAGGGGCAGAGAAAGAGAGAGGGAGAGAATCCCAAGCAGGCTCTGCGCTGCCTGAGCAGAGCCTGATGTGGGGCTCCATCTCACAAACTGCAAGATCATGACCTGAGCTGTTATTGAGAGTTGGTTGCTTGGGGTACCTGGGTGGCTCAGCTGGTTAAGCGTCCGACTCTTGGTCTGAGCTCTGGTCAGGGTCTCACACTGTATGAGTTTGAGCCCCATGTCAGGCTCTGTGCTTCTTGGGATTCTCTCTCCCTTTCTCTGTCCCTCCCCTGCTTTCTCTCTCTCTCTCTCTCTCTCTCAAAATAAATAAATAAATAAATAAATAAATAAATAAATAAATAAATATTAAAAAGTCAGCCACTTAAGCAACTGAGCCAGCCCAGCACACCCGCATAACGATTAGTCATGCCTATCTGATAGAGTTGCTGTGAGGTTAGAGCTAACATTTGCAAGCAACATGGGCCTGTGCTTGGCTAGTGTTAAGTTTCCTGTGACTGTTGTCATTGTCACTGGTTGCTATCATTGTCATCATCACCATCACCATGATCATCTGCATCACCCTCCTTAGGACAAGGATGATGAGCCTGGCTCACTGCTGAGTGTTCCTGACCAACCCCGCCCCCTTCAGCAGCAGAAAGTCCTGTTGGCTTAGCTACCCCTGCCCTCTCTCTTCCATCCCTGAGGCCCTCTCTCTCTCTTGAAACCTAGGAGCCTAGAGAAGATAGGCATCATCTGGGAGAGGCAGGTGGAGCTACTTTACTATCCTTCACAGACAAGCCTCCAGCAGAGGGAGGGGGAGATAGGAAGAAAGGCTGACACATCCAGATAAATGCAGAAGGAGATACACTGAAATGAGGGCTGAGGACCCTGGCCACAGAGGGAGATGAAAACAGGCTTGAGCAGGGAGAGAGTGGGGGCAGTAGATGGAGCAGAGACAAAATATCAAATCCCAGACGGGCCCACTCTGCACACTCTGAACTGAAACAGGCAGCGTTTTTTTAAAATGGTAAGCAGCCTTTGCTGCTGTCTGCAGTGGGCCACACTGCAGTGGGAAATGCAGGCTCCACACAGGATGCCAAGCAGGAGTTCCTGCCATAAGGAAGGGTGAGGATACTTACTGTAGCCGGCCTCCTTCTCTGGGGTCTGGAAGGGAGAAGAGAGAATGTGTCACCATTGCGGCCCTGGGGACACCCCATCCCCCCACCTTGACCTGTTCCCCACCCCCTCAGCTGTGCACTGGGAAGTCAAAGCTGCAGGAGGACACCAGGGAGCTCTTGTTTCAGAGGCTGAGGGGCCCTATGGCAGAGGAAGAATGCACTGTGGGTGTAGATCAAAGGGGAGCTCAAGAATGGAGGTTCGTGGAGATCCAAGTAATGGAAGAAGTCGGGCTCCCAAGATGAGAGGCAAAAAGGGAAGGGCAGGCAGGGGGCCCAGGGCTGTGGTCCCGCTGTCTCCAGTGCCTTCCCAGGCCTTCACTGTAAGGCAGAGACCTCTCCCGGTGACTTACCAGTGGGGACTTATCGTTCATGTACACCATGGGGTCCTGCAGAGGAGGAAACCAAAACAAACAGCTTAGGATTCTACAACTCACCATCCCAAGGATGCATGGAGAGCATTCACTCTCATCATTCAGGGAGACAAGAAGACACAGATGGACACGGTGGTGTGGACATGGCTCCCATCCAAGCACCTTTATCAAAATGTGCTCAGCAGCACTGTGGGAACAGGGGTCCCTCCCACCCACAGCTCAGTGGCTTCTCACCAAGGATTTCTCCTCCTGCCTCAGCCACTGGTAATCTTCCACCATCTGCTTCTTCTGCTTGTCCAGGATCTGCCTCATCTTGAGCCTCTCGGCCTCCCATAGCTGCTGCGCCTCTTCTCGGCTGCTGGGTCGGATGAAGTCCTCCTCCTGAGAGGTCAGCGGGGAGAAAGGAGAGGACCCAGTGAGTCGCATGCCCAGACCCAGGAAGGGCAACCCTCGGAAGAGCCTGTGGGAATCACAAAGCCTTGGCCTTGCCAGCTGCTTTCTCGCTGGAAAGTTCTTACATCCGCAGCCATAATATGCACACAGTTATTGGATCTGTCAACCTCGAGCAATGCCCCTGTGGCAATGTAACATCAAACCCGAGAGCACAGCACTGAACGTGCATTGTAGTTAAACAATTACTCGATCTGCTAATACAATTTTATTTTCAAACTACTCCCCTAATATTATTTTCTCAGCTGGCATTTGTCATGGTTGCTGTCACTTACGAAATTAAAAAATGCAAAGCCAGCCTTCCGGAAAGGCTTGGGTGCTTATCGTCACCCAAACACTGTGGCAGTGGGTGGGTCTGGAAGCTCTGGGACCCTGTGCTGTGGCTACAAAGCTGTCTACACAGGGTACAGGCTGAGGGAAGGGGCAGCGACATGTGCCTCTGTGACTGCGCCTTTTTATGAAAACATACCCTTTATAATTTTTTATTTTTTAAGCATTTATTTATTTACTTATTTATTTATTTTGAGAGAGAAGGAGAGACAGAGTTGGGGGGCAGAGAGAGAATGAGAGAGAGAGGGAGAGAGAGAGAATCCCAAACAGGCTCCAAGCTATCAGTGCAGAGCCCTACTCAGAGAAGCTTGATCTCATGAACTGTGAGATCATGACCTGAGTCAAAATCAAGAGTTGGACGCTCAACTGACTGAGCTGCCCAGGTGCCCCAAAAATGTACTCTATTTTTAAGCTAGTAGCTTGAATTATTTAACCAAATGTATGAGCTAAAAAAAAGTGGAGGACAAAATTTAAAGAAATATGGATCTATAGATATGTAATAAATGCTTCCTTTCCCTAGCTTCATTAATTGAATCCTCATTTCAACTCATTTAAAGGGCTTTGGAACAATAGTTTTACCTGATATTTCTTAAACAGAAAGTAGTACAGGGGCACCTTGGTGGCTCAGTCAGTTAAGCAACTCTTGGTTTTGGCTCAGGTCATGATCTCAAGGTTTCTGATTGTCTCTCTCCCTCTTTCCCTTGAGATTATCTCTCCCTCTCTCTGCCCTCTCTCTGCTAATGCTGTCTTGGTCTAAAAATAAATAAATAAACTTAAGAAAAGCCATTTTAAACAGGAGGTGTTACATGTTTTCTTAGTACTTCTTTTCCCTCAATCTTCCCCAGAGTTCATTTACATCATTATTCAGTTCCTTCAAACTTTTTATTTTTTCTGCTGTACATGATCACCTTGGCCTTCTGGACTCATGAGTGCTATATGTCATTTTTTCAATTGCATAATGCCCAAGGAGTCCTTTGTCAGGGGCAGGACCTTTCTATGGCATTCAGACCAGCAGCCTCTTCAGATCATTGCTTTTAAAGTGGCCATTTTATATACAAGTCACTTGCATAAATTGCTAAAAATTATTCTCTATCTACTTTAGTAAGCCATAATCTCTGCCAAGCCTCTAAAAAAGATTTTCCTAACCAAACCCTCTAAAATGACTGAATATAACAACACAGTTTCAAATTATTTATGTTTCCTAGTGCTCACTGAGCTTCAATCACAGCTCTCAATTTCTAACAAGACTTCTCCACCCTCACCCCCACCCTGCTGCAAGTTGCAATTCTTGCTGAAATAGTCTTTGTTTGTTAATCTATTCAACAACTACTTATTAGGCAACACTATGTGGCAGGCATAGAGCTGGGTGCGGGAGGGCAGTGATAGTAAAATATGTAATATCCCTGTTCTCATAGGGTGAAGTAAGCATTAGTTAGACGGGATTTTCTCAATCTCAATACCATTAACATTTAGGGCCATATAATTTTTTTTTAATTTTAGCGGGAGGAGGAGGAGAGGCAGAGAGAAAGAGAGAGAGAGAAAGAGAGGTAGGGGACAAGGTCTTGGATGGTAGAGGGAGAGAGAGAAATAGAGGAGCAGAGTGGGGGAAGGTAGAGGGGCAGAGGGAGAGAGAATCTTAAGAAGGCTTCATCCTCAGAACAGAGCCTGATGTGAAGCTTGATCCCATGATCCTGGGATCATGACCTGAGCCAAAATCAAGAGTTGGATACTTAACTGACTGAGCCATCTAGGTACCTCAAGATAATTCTTTATTGAGAGAGATTTCCTGTAAACTGTAGGATACTCAGCAGCAGTTCCACATACTAGATACCTTAAGCATCTTCCCAGTTGTAATAAAAATGTCTCCAGACATCTCCAATGTCCCCTCTGAGACAAGATCACCTCACCTGAAGGCTATTGATTTATACCTTATTTTAGGAAGACAAGTTTTAGGACATAAGAGCATTTTATAATCATAGAATTGATAAAATAAGTAAGATTTATTTCAGAGGCTGATGCTCAAAAATGAGTGTATTTGAAGGCTATAAATACCTGCTGTTAAATGTCAATATCTACAAACAGAATGGTATGACTGCCCCAGGCTATTGGCAAATAGTAACACAGGAACTAAGTGTAAAATATTCTGAATATTAAGCTAGGAATCTTAAGGTAAGACTAGGCCAGACTGAGAGAGACTAAATATTGGTAGAAGAAATTAGTAGTCAAGAAAGGACTGTATAGTTTTGTAAGCATTAAAAGAAAGTTCCTCGGGCGCCTGGGTGGCTCAGTTGGTTAAGCGGCCAACTTCGGCTCAGGTCATGATCTCATGGTTCGTGGGTTCAAGTGCCGCGTTGGGCTCTGTGCTGACAGCTAGCTCAGAGCCTGGAGCCTGCTTCAGATTCTGTGTCTCCCTCTCTCTCTGACTCTCCCCTGTTCATGCTGTCTCTCTCTCAGAAATAAATAAAACATTTAAAAAAAAAGTTCCCAGTACTCAAATAGCTAGGATGCCCCAAGCCTGATCACCATCTCATCAAATATTTTAACACATATTGGAAATGTTTTTCCTATGTCTTATAATTTCATAATAAAACTCAAGGTGAACATTAGATTTTTAAAAATTAACCACTTTACAGCTTACTTGTCTGCACAGTACCGCTGATATTCTTATCAGGCAATAGATACTTACATTGCTGGTCACTTTTAAAAGGAATCAGGTTCTGGTGGTACCTTAAAGTGACTCTCACAAGCTGTGAGTCCTTCCATATTTTGGCTACCCACCCCCCATATTGCCAGTCTTATTTCCATATCCAAATTCATCCTCTTATGTTCTAGCCAAAGAGCTCCTACACTTGCCCTGTGACTTCCCATAACTCAGTCTTGGCTCTTACTGATTGATTCCTCTTTCATCCCCCATATCCCAGTTTCGTCCTGTCCAAATCTTCCTCATCCTTCAAGGTCCAGCTGAAAAAAAAGAAGCTGGAAGCTGTTCTTCTCTTCAAACTCTTACTGCAGCTTTGCATTACCTCTGTGTGCTACTCCCAACTTTATAGCTGCATTACATACAGGTAAGTGTGCATGCACCTGCCCTATTCCTTCTGGCCACCTTTAAGCTCACTGAAGGCAGAGGCCTTCATTCTTCCTTCAGCACCTAGGACAGTGCCTGGCTAACTGGTCCCGCACAAGGTAGTTTATTGAATTATTATTAATTTAAACCTCAATTATGAGGACTTCAGTGCCATCCTGACTCTGGTGTGGAATCCCAGATTCCAAGAGTAAGGCAATAGAGCCAGTCAGGAGAAAAATTGTTTTTGTGGGAAAACCATCTCTGATTTTTGTTAAATGCTTTCAAATGCTTTACAGGAAGCCTGTTACACCTTTCCAGCATTTTACCTGAAAAAGGTTTTCTCAATATTTTTGATGTATACCATAAAATTGATTTTTATTTTTTACTTTTTTTGTGTACTTAAAGAAATGTTCATTATATTCTCTTAGGCAGACTCCTTGTGGCAAATACATCCAAATCCCTGACACAAAGGTCTTTTTTTTCCCCCTGCTGCGTAGTCTGTCTTTATGAAACTGAACAAACTCCTTATGGTGAAGCAGGGATTAGACAAAGGCAGTGCCACTTCGGAAATGTGCAAGATAGTTTTTTCTAAAAGGACACATTTTAAAGCAAAATTCACTAAAACTCAATTATGAAGAGAGTCAAGGACAGGAAGGTGTAGGAACTGAGTGTTCTAAATTATAGGACATGCTTAAAAATTTAGTTTTATTATTGTTAAGTATATGTTAAGATATAAATTGGTTAAATTAATGTAAAAGAGGAGAATAAGCTTGGTCAGGGGAAAATTTAGTCCACAATAGATCTTGCTTCCTAGAATTCTAAGTTATCTTATGCATTTAAAAATTTTGCTAAATTGAGAATAATAGTACAGAACATATCAATGTACTTTCCTGTATTTTTCAAATATATTATAAAAGGGTGAAAGATTTATTCTATGTGAAGAGAAGCCAGAGCTCAAATCTATTGTAATAAACATGTAGTTTTTCCAAAAACTTTTATTTTCTTTTTAAATTTTTAACCATGAAACACTCTTGAATGCTGAGAACAAACTGAGGACTGATGGGGGTGGGGGGAGGAGAAGGGGGGTGATGGGCATGGAGGAGGGCACTTGTGGGGATGAGCACCGGGAAACCAACTTGACAATAAACTATTAAAAAATTTTTTTAATATTTTATTTATTTCTGAGCAAGAGAGAGACAGTGTGAGCAGGGGAGGGTCAGAGAGAGAGGGAGACATAGACCCAAAGCAGCTCCAGGCTCTGAGCTAGCCATAAGCTCAGAGCCTGATGANGGGGGAGGAGAAGGGGGGTGATGGGCATGGAGGAGGGCACTTGTGGGGATGAGCACCGGGAAACCAACTTGACAATAAACTATTAAAAAATTTTTTTAATATTTTATTTATTTCTGAGCAAGAGAGAGACAGTGTGAGCAGGGGAGGGTCAGAGAGAGAGGGAGACATAGACCCAAAGCAGCTCCAGGCTCTGAGCTAGCCATAAGCTCAGAGCCTGATGAGGGGCTCAAACCCACGAACTGTGTGATCATGACCTAAGCCAAAGTCAGTTGCTTAACCAACTGAGCCACCCAGGTGCCCCTCCAAAAAACTTTTAGAGTCAAGTATACTGAGCCTGAGTTATCACACTTGTATACAGAGTAGAACTAAAGTAATGCATTTGGTTTGTTTTGTCACATATCAAGGTTCAGTTTAGTAAAGTATATCAAATATTCATGCCAGCTGATCACAGTGCCACTGAAGAAGATAGGTGGTGAGAAGTGGCAAGTAGGCATCTCTTTTATACACAAAGCTGTTTTTTTCTTTTCTTTCCTTTTTTTTTTTTTTTTTTTAAGACTTAAAACTCAGAAGC
>NW_027530527.1:152921-208092 GCF_008692635.1 Crocuta crocuta | reverse complement strand
TTGTTTTTTTTTTTTTTTTTTTTTTTTTTTTTTTTTTTTAGTAAGACTTAACAATCAGAAGCTAGTCCACAAGACCTCATTGGCAGTTATAACAAAGATGTGACTAGAAAGGTGCCTTAGCCCCACACTAACCCCCAAACCCCTTCTTACACAACAGCAACTCTTACAAAAGCAGCAGGAGTAGAGCCACAAGGAAGCCTTTCCATTGACTAAGGAGAGATTTAGCAACCGAAGCAATCACGCAGGAAGGGCAGAACTGGGTAGAGCCTCCTGGATCTTTTATTCTCTGGCACCATCAGGATTGGTTGTCAGCTGCCCACAAATCTCCACACTATCCCCAGGGCTCAGGAAAGGGGAGATTTGACACCAATTGCCATAGCACCAGAGTATGGACAAGGGCATGTCCAGGTCCAGCTGTTGTCCTTAGGAGCAAAGCTGGGTTTGGCCCCCAGCTTCTGGTTTGTTTGCAAAAGAGAGAGCAACAAAGAGCCCCTTGGTGGGTTGACTGGTGCATTATAGCATGGAGGGCACCTCCTGACCCTGAGGATGTGGAGTTTCCGGTGGCCTAGATACCTCCCTCTAGCAGCTTCCTCAGTTCGGGTTAGGACCCAGCATGCAGAGCCCTCTTACCCGCATACTGTGGCGCTTGAAGACATTGTGCCGATGGAGAGGTGGGGTGTGCAGCGAGTTTACAGGAGATGGATACTCCATAGGGCTGGTGAGCGTAGGTGAGCTGGCACACAGACCCTCAGGGACCTATTCAGGAGAAGCAAAGAAGCACCAGGCACAGGGACAAGGCAAGAAGGTGGACAATTAGCTGCTACAAACACGAGCACAGAGAAACATTAATGGACACCATTAGCAAAATAGGACTTGCTCTTCAGGAGCTAACAAAGAATATGGTGTGAGCTTTTCATTGGTCTTGTTTGGGAGACATGGCAGGGCAACACATATGGCTCTTGCCTAGGAGTCTGCACCACCACTGTGGCCTCTCTTTCATCTAGCATCCAAACACCATGATGCTCTGCATACTTTGGGGTCCACCTATGTAACTGACCTACTGAGTCCATGTCTCTGGCTTTAGGACTCTTCAGAAAAGAGTTCTGTTTCATAGTCACATTGCAAACTGAGAGATATGATTAGTCCACAGAAATGTGTGTGTGCGCGCGCACATGTGTGTGTTTATTATTTTAAACATCACACAAAAAGGTATGATGATTTTTAGGAATATTGCTTCTGTCTTCTGTATCAAGATTTTTTCTTTACAGGACAAAGATTTATCCATTAGTTTTTGGTTAGTCCTTTTTTGGTACTGGAGCATTTCCTTGAGAAATATAGGACCATAAGACAGCACATTTCTATAAGGAGTATCAGGTAAACAGATATTGTTTCTATTGGTTGAGATGCTCCATTGTTGAGCAGTGACTCTGAGCTGAGGAATGTAAGAGAAGAAAAGAGATGGGCCTTGGCTCCCTAAAACCGAGGTGCTGGACCGAGACATGAGACAGACATTCTCAGACAAGGACCAACAGCTTGGGAAGATCCCATGGTTGGTAATGATGGAGGTATGAGGAAAGCTCAGATGGATACAGTTATGGCCACCTGGGTTCTGCTCACAGCCTCTGAGGGGAGACCCAGGGAGCAACTCCATTCCCTGGAGGAATATCAACTCTCCCCAACTGCCTGAAATTCCTTCTCAGAAAGCTCTCTTCAGGGTAGAGGGCCAGAGAGGCCTTGGGCATAGAGAGGTAGCTGGAGGCAGGCACACAGAGCAGCAAACACTATAGACATATGGACTGGACTTAAGGACAGTCTTAGCTGAGGATAGCCTGGTAGAATTGCATTTTGATCACTGCGCTCTGAAGTTCAAATTCTCTTGTGGGTACCAAAAAAGTCAGTGAAGGCCATTTCCATATACCAAGCAGATAATTATTACTCCTCAAAGAGACAAGAATGGAATTTCAGGAAGGCTCAAGATAAGTAATAGCCCCAAACTTTCCCAGCCCTCTGGTTATATGTTTACCTGGAACTGCAGCTTGGGAGCCAGAAGGTTGGTTTGTGGAGGGGGTCTATACTTGGGTCGGCTGGGCTGGAGAGAAATCATAAAGATGAGTCAGTCCATGCCTTTCTCCTTGAGTGAGCATGCTCACCAAGGGAAATATTAGGTTGGACACATCTCAGGCTTATTCAGAATGAAGGAGACATGAGGGGCAAAGTTATCATTAAAACCAGTTGCATTCACTTATTGAGCACCCATTATATGCTGAATGATAAGAAGGTACAAAGAAACCAGTCTTCCTGTCCTCCTGGGGGCTATCACTAATTGAAATGTTTACAATCTCTGTTGTGTAGCTTCTTTAGATGTGGGAACACCTGTCAAATCAGCTGTCAAAAGCTGCATCCTTTCAGAGGTAACAAGTCAGCGAGGCCTTAGGCACTTGCAGGGGCTTCAGGAAGGAGATGAAAACTAAGCTGGGCCCTAACTGAGGGAATAAGCAGAGCATGGCAGGCAAGGGGGACAGTGAGAAAAGATCCTGGACCAGATAGGACTTTGTTACAGACTGAATGTTTGTGTCTCCCCTAGATTCCTATGTTGAAGCCCCAACTCTCATTTGGAGGTAGGACCTTTGCAAGGTAATTAGGGTTAGATGAGGTCATAAGGGTCAGGGCTCTTGCTCCCTCTGCTATGTGAAGACACAGTGAGAAGGTGGCCATCTGCAAGTCAAGAAGAGAGTCCTCACCACACAACGAATCTGCCAGCATCTTGATCGTGGACTTCCTAACCTCCAAACTCATTCTATGGTTTTTGTTATGGAAGCTTGAGCTGACTAATATAGACATGGTCCCTCAAAACCCACTCACTTAATGCCATGGCAAACAGAGCACTGGATTCTGAGCCCAGAGATGCCATGGAGGGCATGTACATGGAAGTTGAACATAAGAACTGGAGGACACTCTCCATTTATGTGCCCTCAGGGACATCTAGTTTGTCCCTGAAAAACACAAGAAAGAAAAGTGCTCTAGCCCCTCAAGGGGAAGAGTTTCCAGCGTGTTTCCCTGCCCTAACTTTTCTTTGACGGGTCTGCTCTCTTGGGGTCTCAAGATCACACCTGCCAGGACACCCATGTGATGGGGTCTGAATTCAGTGCTGATGGACAGTTGGGTTGAGAGCCAGGAGGACTGTTGGAGTATTTCCTGCTTATGCTGGAGGAAAAGGGTGGAGGTACCTAGGCCAGGATGGGCTAGACAGGGATCCAGCTCTGCTTGATTCACAGGATCCATGAGACCAGGGCTTTGTTTACCTTGGGTGGGGGTTCCTGGTAGGCTGTGGGCTCCAAGATTTTGGGAGGTCGGTATCGAGCATTCCTTTCCTGCTCTATAGCAATGTCCTTCTCCATCTGATAAATGTCACTGCCAAGGAGTCAGGTAAAGATAAAGAGGAATAAAGTTAAAGATGCTCCTGGGACCTCTTCTCTGTACTCCTTCCTCAGAAGCTTGGAGAGGCCCAAAGAAGGATCACTGGATCCCATTTCTGTCTCCTTTGCAGAGTGACCTGAGGAGACCCTTCTAAGAAGGCTGGATGATGGTCCTGAGGCAGCTCTCCCAACAGTGAAGTTGGGAAAATCACATAAATGGATCAATGGTGGGAAAAAGTCCTTGGAGAGCCAATCCAATAGGGTAGTGCAAGTGTGTCTCCCGCCTACCTCCCCAAGCATCTTGCCTTTCTGTGCTTGCTGTTGGCACTGACCCCCTAGGTAGATTTCTGATATCTCAGCCAACTTTATCATTAAGACCTGTGTTCTACATCTCCTATGTTTCATTAAACCACCCACCAACACATTCCTGGCATGTATTAATGAGAAATGGCTATGGATTCATTCTTGGGTTAGATACGTACATGCTTCTTGCCTTTCTTACCCAATCAAGTTTCTTCCCAACTTGGGAATCACAGATCCTAGAGGACTCTGGAATGATTACAGGGGGTCCATGAATCCATATGATCATATATGTACCAAGTATTATGTACTACTGAATATATATTATTTGGTACTATTTTCAAGTGTACATGCATTGTACTATATATTATATTAAAAATTCATTATATAGCTTAATACATTTTGCCAATCAATAAATTCTGAAAATATAACTATTCTTATGGGAGGAATTTTCAAAATTTGACATTAAAAGGGCCCTTTTTACCCCCCCCCCAAATTAGGAAACACTCAGCAAATCCCTTCTTAACTCTAATGGAGGACTACCAGGCTATAGCTTGAGGGGGCTGGTATCCTGGCGTCCTTGGGATCTTCAGATGTCCTTCCAATCACACCAGAAATCCTACTCCTAACTCCATCCATGGTGGAGGCTGGCCTTGTTCCTCTAATAGGGCATGCTTATCAGCTCATGGAGAAGTGCCTGTCATAGCTCCCCATGGTTCTCAAGCCCCCAGGGTGAATTAAGAACCCCCATCACCCCAAAGCTTTGGCCCTTTCAAATTACATCTTTCAAATACTTTTCTGGGAACACTTTGGCTTCTCTAATTTGACCAAAGAGATGAGTCTAAAATTAATCAGGAATGTCAACAAAGGGATAGACAGATACAGAGAGGTCTTTGAAGCTGAAAGCCTTGCAAACTGTGTTGGAACGCCCTGCAAGCAAATTCAATGTTATTCCCACTGCCTTAGCATGCCCCTTGGGTTACCTCCCCCCAAAGGACTTTCCAGGAACTATTTTCTTTCTCTAAAAAATGCCAGCATGTTGACTGCAATGTTTAAAGCTATGGTGTTTTTAATGTTAATGAAATACTAGATTCCCTAATGCAGAGACCAGCAAACTATTGCCCACAGGCTAAATCCAGTCCCCTCACCTATTTTTTATGGCCCCAAACTAAGAATGGTATTTACATTTTTTAACGTTTGAAAAAAATAAAAAGAAAAAATTTCATGACATGTGAACATTATATAAAAATTCAAATTTCAGTTCCCCCAAGTAGTCTTACTGAAATCCAGCTACACTCGTTTATTTATGTATTGTCTATGGCTGCTTTTGAGCTATAATGGCAGAGTTGAGTAGTTGTAACAGAGACCATATGGCTCGCAAAGCCCAAAATATTTACTATCTGGACATTTACAGAAAAGTTTGCTGATCCCTGACCTAAAGGATGCCAAAAAATAAGTCAGACCACCCAGGGAGGAGTTGTTGGCAGGGAGGCCACCAAGGAAACAGGCAGACCCTCTAAAAATGTACTCTGACAGCACCCTTCACCAGGGACCTTCCAGTACCCAGAGAATAATGGCTCTTAGGTGAAAGATCAGACCTCCAGGCTGCCAATGCTCTATTTAGAAGGGAGAGGCAACCTCTGGGTCACTGTCTTAACAGTCAAAAATCAATCACTGCCTTCTCTGCTATCTGGGAGGAACAATCAAAGGCAGAGGAGAGGCACAGGGTGCTGCTGGGAATGCGGGACCCATGCCCAAGCTGGGCCTCCTGTAGGGCACACCCCATATCTCTGCAAAGTGCATAGGCATGTCAGTGAAAGTCTGGTTCAGACTTTGGGTTCTAACCCAAAAAATATTTTTGGAGCACGTACTAGGAGCAACACCCTGTGCTTGAGGTTGAGAGATATCGAGATGGTGAGGCTTATCCAGGCTGGCTGTGTCTGTGAATTCCTATTGGACAGTGAACTCAGTTTCCCTCCCCTTGCCTCTGGCAAGCTGCTCAGTCTCTGTAACATTCACAGCACCATGCTTCTGCTGGGAGCACCAGTCAATTCCACTTGGACACATGGCTCTGTGCTGGTCAGAGGGGAGGTCCTGGTGCAAGTCCCAGCCCCATCCACCACTGCCACTGAACCTGAATTCTCTCATCTGTAAGGTGGCTGCAAGGAAACCAACTGCATGTTGTTTAGGGAAATACATTGTAAGCCTCTAAGAGAGGCTCTAGAGGAGACTTGCTCTCTGGGAGCCCTGTGCCTGCAGCCCCCCACCCATTCTCCATGGTCACCTGAGGTTGCACACGAGCTCAGTGAAGCGGGGCCGCTCACTGGGGTCGTAGTCCCAGCAGCGAGTCATGAGGGTGTAGAGAACAGGTGGGCAGAGGTCGGGCTTGGGCAGCCGGTCCCCCTTCTCGAGCACCCCGATGACGTCCTTGTTCTCCAACCAGAAGAAGGGCTGCTTGCCAAAGCTCAGGATCTCCCACATGCATACAGCTGAGGGCAGGAGGAGAGGGCTCAGGACCTGCACTGGAGAGGACTCATGTGTGGAGAGGCCAGTCCACCCTCCTCAGGGAAACCCATGGCAATCAGCACTCAGTCCCTGCCAGGGACCTCCAGTGTTCCCTAGCCTCCCCCTCTAGCATCCCTGGGGTCTTGCTCATTGTGGTGGTCCACTAAGGAACCAATCACCTGCATCTGCAAGTGAACTAGGGCTCCCCTCCCTAGACCCTGTCCACATGGAGCTATTAGGTTTTGTGTGGCCAGGAGGAGGGGGCAGTCAAAGGCATGTCATTGGGATTCCACCAGTCCTTCTAGAAGGAAGTGAAGCCTCTATGAGAAAGCTGGGGTTTGAAGCATAGCACCAACACTTGCTGCCTACATGACCACAGGCAAGCCCCTGGCCTGCCTGAGCCGCAGTTTCCTTATCTGGAAAATGGAAATAATAATAACAAGATTTATTGGGTTGACTGTGGAGAACTGAGAGGGATAATCTATGTGGCTGTGTGCTCTGTAAGGGGCTGTCCATCTATCACCTGGTCTTCTCACCTCTCCCTGCTCCTCCTTCTGAGAACAAACCTCAGAGTTTGGCTTTGAGGATGCCCTCCAGGGTGCCCCCAAATCAGTCCCCAGGGCTGGTTGGTGGATGCATGCTCCCCTCAAGAGTCTTTCCCAGGAGAATGAACCAATACTAGCCAGACAGGCCCTTGGCCCATGTGGCCCCCAACCCACAATTGGCCCCCTACTTCTGAGACTTCTCAGTGGTCACAGCAACTTGAAACTTAGGGGTGGGAGTCTAGACCCCTCCCTGCACCCTCTCATAGCCTGCTCATTAGGGGGAGAATCAGAATCCTTTCCCACACTCTGCTGAAACACCACTCACCAAACATCCAGACGTCACTGGCTGTTGTAAAGCGGCGGAAGTTGATGGACTCGGGGGACATCCACTTGATGGGGAGACGGGTCACAGAGGCTTTGGGTGGGCAAAGAGGTTTAACAGGGGTTATTTAGGGAAGAAAGATCCAGAATTATTCAGAAATCCTCCAGAGACCCTTGGCCTGCCTGGACTTCACCAACTGTAGTCTCATTCTTTCTTCTTTATTTTCCTTTTCCTTTTCCTTTTTCTTTTTCTTTCTCTTTCTCTTTCTCTTTTTCTTCTCTCCCCTTCCTTTCCTTTTCTTCTCTTCCCTTATCTTCCTTCCTTCCTCCCTCCCTCCCTCCTTCCCTTCCTTTTCTTTCTTTCCTTCTTTCTTTCTTTCTTTCTTTCTTTCTTTCTTTCTTTCTTTCTTTCTTTCTTTCTTTCTTTCTTTCTTTCTTTCTTTCTTTCATTTTATTTTTGGCTACAGAGACCCCTCCAGGGACAAAGCAGAGGCCAAAGTCCCCTCACCTTTGTAATATTCCTCATCCTCAATGTACCGGGAAAGGCCAAAGTCTCCCAGCTTCACACACTCAGGGGAGGCCACCAGGATGTTTCGCACAGCGATGTCCCTGGGAGAGAGGGGTGGAGTTTCAGAATGTTTCAGAGAGAGACAGACAGGTGGACAGAGAGAGAAAGGGGAAGAGTGTTGGCCAGACTCCCAGCCTTTGGAGCAGAACAGGGCCACTTCTATCCGTCAGCCCTTCCTTGACCCACTGAGTCATCTTGCTGAAGCCCCACTGAGGCAGGAGGCAGGACTGGCCCTCAGGTCCCACCACACACAAGGCCCTCTACCACCTCCCTCCACCTCCCTATTGGGCCTTCTCTCCCATCACCCCTTCTCACGTGGCCCCTTCACACTGGATTGTGAAGCCCATTTCAGGTCTCTAGGACTTGCTCCACATGCTTGCCCTGTTGGCTATATCCTCCCCTCTGCTGGGGATGTGGGCACCCTGCTGATTCTTCAAGCAACTTTCCTGATCACAATTATTCTCCCCTGTTTCTGAAACTCCACAGTACTGTAGGCTTTTGTCATGGCTGAGAGCAGCAGTGCGCAGATACCATCCACGGAGCACTAGGACAGCCATGACCACCCAAACGCTTTGCACACTCTGTGTCATGACATAGAGACCCTCAGACCTCCCCGGCACATGGGGGGAGACAGGGGCACAGAGAGCCGAAGGAGCTGGCCCAGTAGGTTCACCAAGGGAAAAGGGGCAGCCCAGGCAGCCTAATCCCAGAGCTGAACTCTCACTTCTTCCTGGGGAAGCACTCACTGACTCAGTTTACCTCATGTTCCTGGCATCATTTCTACCTCCAAACTGGTTTGTTTGTTTGCTTCTCATAGATAGTCTCCATTCCCCACCATTTCTTTATTACTGAAAAGCTGACTCCAAATCATGATGACTTCACCCCAACAAAAAAAGGAAACAAATTTATTATCCCACCACCTGCACCCCATGACTATTTATATCTTGAAATTTCCCTCATGCTATGAGGTCAGCTCCCCAAGGAAAGGGATTTTTGTCGGGTTTAATTACAACTTCATCCCAGAGCTGAGGACAGCACCTGGAGGCACAGGATAGAAGTTCCATATGTGCTGAATGAGTGAATGGAACAATGAATGAATGAATATTTATATCCCCTCACACTGCTTTGCATAATATCACCCACAAGCCCATTTATCCCACGTTCATGGTGTTGGATTGAAGAGTTCACCTGCTTACCCCGATGCTTTGAGAGCACACCCCCCCTTTGTCTCCTCCAGGGGATCATATCCCTCATGGCTGGGACCTTCTTTTCAGGAAATAGGAGCAAAACAAGGTGGAGAAGGGTCTACTCCATAGTCAGAGGGAGACTAGGACTTGGTAGCTCAGGGGTGCTGGGGGCCAGTGCAGGGCCAGGTGCTTGGGCTGGGGAGGGCCCAGGCCTCAGGATCTTCCAGGCATTGCCCTAGTCCTGTCCCCCTGGCCATGTGTCACCAACCAGGTGAGCCTGAGGAGAGCAAGTTCCATGCAAGTGGGGGAGAAATTTCCTAGAACCCACAGGGAAGCAGGCTAGATGCACTGAGTTACAATAACACGCCCAGCCCTTTAGATTACTCTTAATAGCAATGCTGAGAGGCACATATCACTATTCTACTCTGCAGATGAGGAAATGGGTTCCCAGAAGATGCTTAAGTTGTCACATTAAGCAGGACCAAAGCTGGGCTTTCAACCCCTGTCTGTGTGACTCCGAAGCCCTGCATTACCCCAGGCTCCCCAGGATCAGATGAAAGAGACCAGCTTACTCCCCAGGCCCACCTGTGGACACAGTTGATGCTCTCCAAGTAGGCCATGGCCTTGCAAATCTGCAGTGAGTATAGAACAAGAGTGAGCACCTTCAGGGAGTTCTTGTTTCGCTCTAGGTAGTGGCCCAGCTGTAGGAAGAGGGAAGGTGCTGTCAAGACCCCAGCAGGCAGCCTCCAAGCCCTCCCCGGGCAAACCTAGGTTGGCAAGATGTTCCAGAAACTTCCTCTACAAATGATCTCTGGGTTGTTTCACCTAAATACAGAGGGCAAGAGGCTGGGAGCTTAGGGCCCATGTTCGAAATGCATCCTACCTACAGGCCCTGCTCAACTGTGACCCAGCTGTCATCACAGGGTTCCATTCCTGTCACCTGCAGCTCACCTCACCATAGGGATACAATTCCATGATGATCCAGGTGGGTTCCTCTTCAATGATGCCAATCAGCTTCACAATATGCGGGTGGTCAAGATTCTTCATGATCACTGAAATTGGGGGAGAGAGGGAGGAGCCAGAGGGGTGCTAAGGTCCAATATGAGAAACACACTGTGCTGTCCCAACTGGGAGAAACAGAGAGTGAGACCCCTCCTCAGAGGAGGTCCCCGCACTGTTCATACCCTTCCCCATTCCAGCTTCCAGGCTCCTCTCCCATCCTGCAGGTCTGTGTGGTCCCAGGGGACTTTTCTCATGAACAGGGCTAAGTCACTCCCCAGGGCATGCCTACCTGCCTCACTCAAGAACTTCTCCTTGTTGTCCAAAGTGCAGTCTTTCTTGCAGGTCTTTACAGCTACATTGATTTTCTCCCCTTTCTGCAATGAAAGTCTGTTCAGAGCTGCCCCTTACATCTGCTTCTGGGCCAGCCCAGGGCTCAGAAGAAAATGTCCCCTTGCTGGCACTGCCATGGTTATCCCACAAACTTGACTGACAGCTGAGGGAAGACAGACAGCATCTGGGCCTCCGGGGCTCTGCAAGGCACAGCCTTCCCTTTCCTCCTTCTTCCCCCAACTCTCTCTCCACTCCTCTCCCACTCCTGATTTCCTCACTTCTTGATCAGGGTATGTCAGGACCAGAGAGAACCTTTGAGACTTGAGCCTCTGGCTGTCCAGATGAGGACACTGAGGCAAGGGCCTGTGCTCTGTTCCATGTTAGTGGGCCTGTGTGGATCACATGCAAAGCGTGTGACCTCTTTCTCTCTCTTTGTTGTTGGCTTTTACATTTCTGCTTCCTCCTTCCCTGGGCTCTGCTCTTTCTGCAGTGTCCGGCCCCACCAGCCCCTCCCTTAGATACTACTCTTCCTCTTCTCAGAGCTGAGTTTTCTCACACCTCCCCGAGTTCTTGCCCGCCAAGGTTCAGCCAACCCTTCCCCAGGTCCTGCTTCCATTTTGCTCCCTGGGATTACTATCCTTCTGGGAAATGACTCTGCTTCCAGCACTCCCTAGGGATTTCAGAAATACTGCAAATGCCAAGTAGGTGAAGAGCCACACATCATGGTGGCTGCTCCAACCTCAGAATAGCTGACTTCCCCTTTCATCCTATGGAAAAGTGGGAAGGGAGTGTCAGAAAAGAGTCTGGAACTTACATGATTTGTGTAGACACCATCGTAGACCTCCCCAAAAAAGCCTTCACCAAGAATCCGATTCAGAACTACATCATCCCGTGTGACACCATACTGTGGGCCTGCGCAGATGGAGACAGCAGATGGTCTCAGGGCACAGAAACTGCTGGTGCCCATAGGAGTCTGAATATTTGCAGCCCCCAAGGCCAGGCTCTGCTCCCTTTCTGCCCAGGCATTGCCAGACCCCTCAACAACATCTCAGCTCAGATCCAGGGGTTGGCCTGGGAAAGGAGTTCTAGATGGTTCCATTGTCTCTGACCGCGGGAAAAGCCAACATCACCCTGTTCCCTCTGAAGGCCAGGTCCCATATTCACTCTTAGGATCCCCCCACACATCACAGGCACACAAAAGGTCAATGGTGTGGGAATAAAATCTCAGCTTTCAAATCAAAGGTGTTTCATTCAGGTTTGTCCCTGTCTGAAACACACATGGGAAAAGATGAAGGAAGGAAAGAAAGTCCCCCGTGGTGTCCCCATAATGTCACTTCATAGGACCCTGGCTGTGGCCATTGTGGTAGGGTCAGAGATCTACCTCCGGGCCTTCGTAGGGTCTCATCAGGAATCTCCGCATAGATGTCTGATTCTGGAATGACAGAAAGAGAACATTCTACATGTAAGACACCCTCAGCAGGCACCACCAGGCATCAGGCTCCCACGCAGGCCAGCAAAACCAAGGCTGACATCCCCAGGAGGGGAGGAGAGCCAGGCAAGAACTGGGGCTCCTGTCCTAGGTTTCATCATGGCCACAGAACCTAGGGCACCTTGACTTGAGACTCTGCACACTGCTGCAAGGTTGCATCATTCAGGGCAAGTTACTCAGTCTCCCTTAATCTCAGTTTTTCTTTCTGTGAAATGAATGTTTCTGGGGAATGTCATAAAGATCAATAAAATAATACCTATTATATATTTAACACTATTAGGTACTGAATGTATTCCTCCCAAATTCACATATTGAAGCCCTGACCCCCAATGTGAAGGTATTTGGAGGTGGGGCTTTTGGGGGTGTCAGGAATATGGCACCCCCATGGTGAGATTACTTCTCCGATAAGAAGAAGAAGAGAAACCAGAGATCTCCATCTATCCACCATATGAGGATAGGAGAAGGTGGCCGTCCACATGCCAGGAAGACAGTTCTCACCAGGACCTAGCCTTGCTGCTACTTTGATCTTAAACTTCCAGTCTCCAGAACTGTGAGAAATACATGTCTGTTGTGAAAGTCCCGCAGGCTGTGGTGTTGAATATGGCA
The DNA here is from genome assembly GCF_008692635.1 of Crocuta crocuta. Taxonomy (NCBI): domain Eukaryota; kingdom Metazoa; phylum Chordata; class Mammalia; order Carnivora; family Hyaenidae; genus Crocuta; species Crocuta crocuta. The sequence goes on along the minus strand of NW_027530527.1, from coordinate 195,823 downwards.
GCCCAAGACAAGACAAACATGGTGCCATGTACTAACTGTTGAATACACGTTAGCTATTGTGATTCATGACATTTGAAACCATCATTGAGAAGTCATGGGGAAGTCTGTTTCTCTGGAGCTTGGAGGGAATCCTTGACAATGTCACAAGAGAAGGCAGAAGGGAGGCTCCAGGCAGAGGCAGAGAATAGCAGATGGGCAGCTTACCTATGCTGCAGCTCTCTGAGAGGTGGGGCCGCTGTGCCTCCAGGTTTCTGTAGGAGGAGATGAGAGGGCAGGAGCCCAGTGAACTCAGAGTCTGACAATGAGCCCCAGGGCGGCCCAAACTCTCCCGACTGCCCCTCTAGAGGCCAGCCACACTGTGTCCCCTGCCTGCTGGCAGGAGCAGCCTAATGACACCAGGCTGGTAGCATGGCCTGGGCTGCCAGAGGACAGCAGCAATTCTCCCTAAGATGATGCCAGGTGGCATTAGGACATGGTACTATCCCTGCAAGAACTTACAGGGTGAAATTTACTAGTGAGAAACCGCCACTTCTGACATGCTGGGGTTCCAGCATTCTCCCCTAGGGCCTGGAAACCAGAAACCATGGGGTGGAGGGGGGTTTCCTATTTGTTCTGCTTTCTCCAGGAATACACAGGCTGCCTTTCCATTATACTCACAGCACGGGGATCTGGGGCAGGCTGTTCCGCTTCTCACCATCTGGGGAGAGGGCAGAAAGAGGGGGTGCTGGAGCCAGGGACACAGGGTCCTTAGATGGATGGCTGACCTCACTGCTTCTATGAGCCAACATAAGGGAGACCCCTTCCTACCATTCTGTATCCTCTGTATCCTCTGAAAGCCAGAGCGGAAGCTAAGTAGGCCTTAGGCCTGAATTAGAATCCTCTTAGTAGAAGAAATTCTCAGGCTTCCTTCTGCCACCACCCACATGTTCCAACTTGGACCCCTGATTCATAATCCAGAATAGACACATCTACACAGGAGGGACAAGTTATGTTCTAGCACTAGCTTTGATCTTCCTGGGGCCACAAACATCTCTGTTCCAGATGCTATCTCCCTAAGCTGCCTTTGGCCAGGGCCTGAAGCTAAGGACCCAGGATGGGTCCACAGGGAGTATCCAGAAGGGCTGGGTGAGCACCCTCCTCACACTTCCAAAGCCTCTTTGTTCATATATTGGTCAATGGCTTAGCTTCTCTCCCTCTGCCACTGGGGGCTTGTGCCACATGAACCCATTGGGCCAGTATGCCTTTAAGTGGAAACTCACCTTTCTTGGGATGAATGATGAGAGAGCCTTTGTGCTCCCCCTGCAGCCGGCAGTAACCATCCACCAGGTCAGCCATGTTCTCGGCCTCTGCCAGAGAGGAGGTTTTGATGGACAAGGACTGCAGAGAAGAGACCAGCCAAGGATGAGACCCAAGAGCCTTGGCTAGAGTCTGCCCCACAGGACTGAAGAAGAAACTGCACACTCAGAAGGAGCAGGTGATGCCACCAATCCATCCCCTGTCCAGAAGCCATCAGCACGTATCCGGGGGCTTCCATTCCCCATGCCCACCAGGGGGCACTCCTGTCACCCCTCCCAACTGAAAACATTAAACCCTAAGAAGGCCAGTTTTGCTAGGACTTATTTTGGTCTCGAAGTGCGCAGCATAATGCCTTGTACCCAGCAGGTGCTCAATAGGTAAGAGCAGAAACTAGAAGAGGGAGTGGGACAGGGGACAGTCAGATGAAAGGAGAGATAGACAATCAGTTTGCATTTTGAGTTCTCTCTGATTATTCTACCCACAAAAAGCCCAGGTTCCCAGAGGTCTTGTTACTGAGTCTTCATTCACTTGTTCAAAGTTAGATCTCTGATTTGTAACTTGACTTCCAGTCACTTCGTCCACCTAAACTCCTCCACCTTATTTCTCAACATTTTTAAACAGCTTTGCTTCCTGATACATCTCCCTTATAATTTTATTGTCAACCTGGTACATCGTCTGAGAAATGGGTGCATTTTCTTAGTGAGGTCTCAGAAACCAGGCTGGCCTGAGCAAGAAACCCCAACCTGTAGCTGCATCCCCTTGTTTCAGAGCTTCTCGGTGCCCAGAGATGCTCACCTGGGGGGCGCCTTCGATGCCCAACTGCAGTACCGCCTGGCCCTCCTCCAGTGGCAGGCACCTGATGGACCTGATCTGCTTGAATTCAGCCAGGCAGGTGGGCTGTAAGAAAGGGGGCCCTTCAGACCATCCCACTCCTGGGATCAAGCCATGAAGATTGGTCAGTGTCGGGGGAGGAGCCACAGGGAGGTCCTGCGAGTCTCTCCAGTCTCTCCATGAGTCTCTCCATGGATGTGGAAAGAGAATCAAAGACTATTAAGGCTGAAAGGATCTTCTGGTCTAAACTTTGCAGAAGAAAAAGGAGTCTAGAAAGCTAGGACTTGCTCACATTCATATGCCAAGTTGGTGATAGAGCCATGACTGGACCCGGGTCTCCTGTCTCCCATGGAATGATTGTCCCATTTTGCCATTGCAAGATCAACTCTTTTATCTGAGCCAGAAGAACAGTGATAGTGTCTCATCTCCCCCACCCCACCCCCACATACACACCACCTGTGCCACTCAGCCTCCATGCAGAGGATAGTCATGGGGAACTAAAGAACCATCTGCTCCATGTCCCAAACACTCTCTACAGCTACTCAAACCAAGGGCCTCTCTGCTCTCAGCAAGGGGCAGGGACAACTGGTAACCAGGACAAGGAAGGGGGCAGCAGAGAGGGGGAGACCCCTCTAGGGATGGGTGCAACCTGCCCCCAGTCTCTCTCTACCTTTGCATCTTGACTTGTCAGCTGACGGATGCCCTTCGGGCCGATGACCAAGTCCACAGTAATGTTCCATCCTTGCTGGAATAAAAGAGGAGAGAGAACTGTTGCTTCAGTCCTGTCTCCCTCACATTTCAGAAACTTGGGGCCGGGGGGGAAGCTCACTAATATAGACATAGGCCAGCCACTCGTCTCCTAGACCCTCTAGCTCCTTCGATCTCAAAACCTTACCATACAGATTCCCCTCCTCCCCATACTCTGCCTACTCTCCCTACTACCCAGATTTGTAGCCAAGATTTCAGTTCTGTTCCTCAGGCAAGTAGTTTAACATTAGTTGCATTTTAGGGCATGTCAGCTGCTCAAGGATCTTTGTCTGTGTGTGTCGCTATGAGCCAACATGTTCCTTCTTGGGCCCCCCACATCGGCCACATTCTTAGAGGCATGGAATTTGGGTCAGGGAGAGAATAAAGAGGACGTGTCATTACAATGAGTTCACAGCGATAGGTCTCCTGGTCGATGTTGGCAAAGCCCGCAAGGGTGTTGAAGAACTTCATGACGCACTCTTCCTCCCTGAGCGAGGCATACTGCTGGAAGGTCTGCTGGATCATCTTCCGGAACTGCTTGGGCTGGGGGTGGAGATGGTCAGTGGTAAGCTGGCCCTGCTCCTCCAAGCACTGATTCCTTCCCCAATGTCACCAAAAGCCTGTCTGCTACTATAGGATGGTCCTGAGGCCTTTGCCATGAGAGCAGTAGCCAGCCATCTATTTACTAAAGCACACACCTACTGTCTCCAGGGAGGCTCACCACAGCCCTGGGATGAAGGCACGGGAGGTAGCATCCGCAGGCCACAAAGATAATTGGCCTCTGATGTGGAACTGGAGGCAGGTTTCCTAATTTCCAGTCACAGAAAAGGCTCACTGGATGCTTTTAGTGGTGCTATGTCCAAATGGGCCAAGACACTAGATACCCCAGATTTCTCAAGTATCTCTAGCCCAATGCCATTGGGCTCCAGTCATAGAGACCAGCACAAAGGGGTTCTCTCTGGGCACCCTACCCAGTGGTTTCCTCACCTTTAAGTTCTCCTGCATCTGCTTTGGGAAAAACAGGTCCAGCCCTACTTCTTTCCTGAAAGAGGGGAAGACAAAGTGGCATTTGACTCCCCCTTACCCCCAACCCAGGACTTCAGACCAATCAGAAAGAGTCATGATGGATTGATGACCAGGGAGATGGGTCCTACTTGGCTTTGGTATGGGGACGAACAAGATAGGGAGCAAGTAGAAGCAGGGCAGTGGGGAAGGAAGGGAGGAGAGGCAAGGGCAAGTTTCAGGACTTACTCCAGGAACTCGAAGTTGGACTTTTTGTCAAGTGCATTGTGGGGCATGTCCTTGAAGAACCGCCTGGAGAGAGAGAGAAGTCGTGGAGAAGTTGATGGGTGGAGAACAAAGCCATCAGAGTTGAGTGACCCAAAGCCACACATTGGTCTAGAAGCTCCCTTCCCCCTGCCAAATGTAGTAACCAATGGAAGGGAGAGCATTAGAAGAGTCAAAAACTTTGATATTTACAAAACCATGAAGAAAAGGAAAACCCACAAATTTCACTCCTAGGAAGGACTGTAGCCCTCTGCTTTGGGAGGCCCAGCTCTGGGACTTCCCAGTTGTTGGGCAAAGGAGAAAGATGGTAGTTCTACCTTTGGCCTCTAAAAAAATGACCCAAGGCAGCCAACATGGATTGAGGGTCTAGCATTTAGTGGCTGAGTATATAAATGACCCTCTAAAGTGCTAATTCAGTGGTTCTCAACCAGGGGCAATTTTACATCTCACTCTCCAGCCTGGAAACATTTGGCAATGTCTGGAAATCTTTGGTCATCAATCTGGTTGGAAGGAGAGTGGTCCCACCAGCATCTAGTGTGTAGAGGACAGGGATGTTGTTGTTGTTGTTGTTTGTTTAATGTTTTATTTATTTCTGAGAGAGAGTGTGTGGGTGTGTGCGAGCAGGGGAGGGTCAGAGAGAGAGGGAGACACAGAATCTGAAGCAGGCTCCAGGCTCTGAGCTGTCAGCACAGAGCCCGACGCGGGGCTCGAAACCACAAACCGTGAGATCATGACCGGAGCCGAAGTCAGACGCTTAACCAACTGAGCCATCCAGGCGCCCCAGGGATGTTGTTAAATATCTTGCCAATCACAGAATGACCCTCCAAACAAAGAATTATGTAGTCCCAAATGTCCGTATTGTTGAGATGGAGAAACCCTGTGACGTTGATCTAAGGAGAGAACTCGGGAATCTAGGAAGAATGTTCTTTTCTGACCCACTTCTCTCTCTAGAGAGTATCTGATAGAGTAGGATAGCATATCCTGGAGGAGTGTGTCAGTTGATTAAAACAGACCTGTACTTTGGAAACCAAACGACTAGTTAAAGCAATGATATTCAGTTGTATGATGAGAAGAGCCTATCCAGGATTCTCCCCTGAATGTAAGGTCATTCTCCTCCTACTTCTACCTGAAGGTGCTAATGGTTAAGATCCCAAATTTCCACACAGCCAATCATGGCAACTTTAGAAAGTTTTCTGAGGCAGGGGTGCTTGGGTGGCTCAGTTGGCACGGACTTTGCTCAGGTCATGATCTCAAGGTTTGGTCTGTGAGTTCAAGTCCTGTATCTAGCTTGTTGCTGTCCAACGCAGAACTCACTTCAGATCCTCTTTCCTCCTAACCGTCTGCCCTTCCTCCACCTGTGCTAGCTCTCTCTCTCTCTCTCTCAAAAATAAATTTAAGAGTCTATGCTGAGAACAAACTGAGAGCTGATGGGGGTGGGGGTGAGGAAAAGGGGGGTGATGGGCATGGAGGAGGGCACTTGTCGGGATGGGCACTGGGTGTTATATGTAAACCAACTTGAGATACCACCTCACACCGGTCAAAGTGGCTAAAATGAGCAAATAAGAAGACTCTAGATGCTGGCGAGGATGTGGAGAAACGGGCACCCTCCTACACTGTTGGTGGGAATGTAAACTGGTGCAGCCCCTCTGGAAAACAGTGTGGAGGTTCCCCAGAAAATTAACAATAGAACTCCCCCATGACCCAGCAATAGCACTGCTAGTAATTCACCCAAGGGATACAGGAGTGCTGATACATAGGGGCACATGTATCCCAATGTTCATAGCAGCACTCTCAACAAAGCCAAAACATGGAAAGAGCCTAAGTGTCTACCAACAGATGAATGGATCAAGAAGATGTGGTTTATGTATACCATGGAATACTACATGGCAATGAGAAAGAATGAAATCTGGCCATTTGTAGCAACATGGATGGAATTTGAAGGTGTTGTGCTAAGCGAAATAAGTCAGGCAGAGGACAGATACCATATATTTGCACATATAGGAGGATTAGGAGGAACTTAACGGAGGACTGTGGGGGAGAAGAAGGGAGGAAATGGGGGCGAGAGGGAGGCAAACCATGAGAGACTCTTGAATGTTGAGAAAAAACTGAGGACTGATGGGTATGGGGAAGAGGGGAAGGGGGGTGATGGGCATGGAGGAAGGCACTTGTGGGGATGAGCACTGGGTGTTATATGGAAACCAACTTGACAATAAACTTAAAAAATAAAAGAAAAAGAAAAAATTAAAAAATAAATGTGAAATGAAAAAAAATTTTTAAAATAAATAAATAGAAAGTTTTCTGAGCCAATTTAACCTGCTTGGCCCCTACATTCACAGAAAACCTCAGTGCAAGCCTGTGAAACAACGATTATAGGCAACATGGCCTCCAGCAATTCTCATTGGCTTGAGGGAGCTGCAAAATGTACTCCTAGGTAGCTGAACAAACTGGTTTGCTGTATGCACCTATTTAATTGGCAAATGCCATCAGAAAAGAGGATTTTAGATCTTTCAGCGTTGTCCATTCATTCAAATACATACTGTGCTCTCATTCTGTGCCAGGCAAAGGCAGCACCAATGCTGATCTCAAGGATGTGATAGGATTTCACAGTCTAGTGCAATGTGAGACAATCAGTCCTAAGTACAGAGGATCCAGAGGATCCATGCATGGTAAGGCAAATTGGGTGGGCATGAGAAAGGGTGGGGGGGCTTCAAGATGGAAAGGCCCTTGAGCTGGTTCAGGGCTTGTTATGGACATTTCACAGGTGAGCTCTGAAGGTTTCTGTGAACGTAGAGGGCAAGTAGGCAACACTGGCCCAGTAAATTTTCTAAAGTTGCCAGAATAAAAAAAGAGTTTACCATGTTGAAAAGGGAATGAGAAGAGTATGCCAGACAGCAGTGTCTATATCCCAGCTCCTACTGGAGCTGAGGAAACAGCAGTGAACAACACAGTGGAAACCCAACATTCAAATATCTCCCAGGACTTTGCCTAGTGCTCAAAGAAAAATTTACTGAATCACTTGAATAGTAGATAGATGGAAGAAGCAGGCAGCCTTGAGGGAAAAGCATCTAAAGGAAGCAGGGGATACTGACAAGAAATGGGGCTGACCTTTCTATTCTAAGGACCAGACAGTGAGCACCTTACCCTCTGTCAGCCACCACTTGTTCCCCTGGCTCCTACATACCCACTCTTGCTTCCCACCCTGGAGACAAGTCCAAGCTGGCTAAGAACTCCAGTCCCTGGAGGGTCCTTGAGGCCACATACCTGAGCTCCAGGCAGCCCAGCTGCAGGGCCATGCCCTCACTGACCTTGCTGGCATAGCGTTGCATGTAGTCATTCCGTAGCTGGTGGGGAGAAAGATCAAGGTTGAGAGTCATGCCCCCCTTCCCTGTTTCCTTGACTGTGGGCTCCAAGAAATGGTGGGTGCTTTGAACACAATCCTGCTGCCCTGAGCTGTCTCTCACACAGCCCACCATGCACAAATGTGTAGCAGGTGAAGAGGAGAGGTGGAGACTTACCCTTTCCTCTGCCTCTTCCTCTCTCTAGAACCCTCTAGAATCATGTCTCCATAGGCCAAGGCCTTCAGGTTTTTTGAAGCAATTTAAGACACATTCTCTTGTGGCTTTATGAGGCTGGAGTTCAGATTCCCCTCTCCACTTTTCATTTTAGAGATAAAGAAAGTGGAATTTGGGGATGCGTCAATCATTTATTCAAAGTCTTGTTGGTAAGTAGTGACAGATGTCATCCACTCCACAATAAAAGCCTGGCTTTGTCTTCAGCAAACCAGGAGGGAGATACAGGTGGGAGCTAGACCAGACAGAAAATAATGATGGCCTCTCATACCTCCTCAGCACTCTGTGCCAAGTCCTGTGCTAAGCACTTTACATGCATTACAGCCAGTGGTGTGTTTTGGAGCAGCTCCAAACAGCTCATGAAAGCCAGTTATCAAACTTTCTAAAGTTTTGCAAGCTTTATGATAGCATATTGGTAGCTTGAAAAATGCCATAGTAGGGAAATATTTACACCATGGAAATTGGCAAGTGCTATAAATCAGGGATATTTTTCTTCAGAGAGCTAGTTTACCAGCACTAATGATACCATTTGGTCCTCACAACAACCCTATAAAATACGTATTATTATTATTATTATTATTATCATCCCCATCTTCTAGAAAAGGAAATAGCTTCAAGCAAGTATGTTAAGCTCCAGGAAGATACCAGGTTAGTAGCTGGCAGCACTGACCAGAAGTCAGAATCTGGCATGTCAGAGTCTACATACTTAAGACTACCACTTCTCTTTGTACCTGCTCTGTCTGCCCTTCACCAGGTCTCCTGAGAAGTAAATAGCCACCAGCAAAGTCCAAAAGGAGCTGTAGATATGGAGCAGGGTAAGCAAGCACTCAATTAGCCATGAGAAAACCAGGATGGAACAGCTACATAGGGGCCAAGGCATGTCCCAAGAGAAGTTTCCTAGATTGGGACCTCCAAAATCTGGACTTTGTCTCTCTTTTTCCACAGGAGAGGATGAGTAATAGGACCCTGGGGACAGAAAAGTAAAATACTTCTACCTGTTGGTAAAAATAAAGTAGCGTTGTCCTGTCTTCTTTTAGGCTTTCCATGAAGTCCTCTGGTAAGTAGCGGATTTGGAGGTCATACCTGCAACAGGAAATTCAGACTCTCTGGTTGACTTAAGGAAGCTGGCCATGTAAGGGTTTGCCCATAAGGCTCATGGCCACCAATTCAGGACATGTTTCTTCTTTCCATCCCCTGTGCTCTGGTGGAGGACTGTGGGGAGAACATGGAGGACAGAGGGGTGACCAGCAAGTGGTGGTCAAGACTAGTTCCGACTCTCCATCTCGTCTCCCTGTGGCTATTGTTTTCCTTAGATTTGCAGATCAGCCTTTGGCCTGGCTCTCTATCTTCCCTGCCCTACTGTTCCATAGCAATCCTTCTCCATAACACCAAGATATCGTGTCTGGGGATGTTCCTGATATCTGTCCTGGGAAAGGGCTCAATAACATGAGCTCACAACACACCAATATCTTGGCCAATAGAGGCATTGGATGCTGCAAGAGGACTAAGCCTAAATGCCACTTGGATTTTCTAGAAGATTCTCAGAGGTTGGGAAGTGCTCCCAGGAAAGACTTCCCTGGGCCTCCTGACACCACACTCTTCTCCCCCCCATCAGAGAGCTCAGGGCTCTTCTCCTACCTCCATTCAGCCTCCATGTGCAGACACTCGTACTTTTCCTGAACCTCACCCACTGTCATCTGCGGGTGTAGCCAGTGGATCTCATCCGACTTCATGTGCTTCAGCCTCAGCCCATAGCACTCACCCAGCTGGATGTTGGGCCCTATCCGTCCGCTCAGCAGAATGGAGGCAATGACCTCCTGGGGAGGAGAACAGAGAGACATGATTCAGGGATACCCCTTCTAGGCTCCCACAGCCCTCATGCAGCCCCCAGAAGTGTGATTTTCTACGGTCGGGTTCCATCTTAATGTTTCATTTATCTCTGATTCTCTAGCACTTAGTGCAAGGTTTGGTGCACAGTGAGCTCTATCTTATGAATGAATAATTTGATAAAATGAGAGAGAAATAGAGAAACTGAGAAGAGAAGAGAGGAGCAAAGGAGAAAATGTAATGAACAAAGAACACAGATTCTGTGCTTCTGCAGCACACTTCAACCAAATGGATTAATAACTATTTGAGCATCTACCATGTAAAACCACTCTCTGAATGGCTCCTAATTTAGCCAGCACTATTAAACACCTATAGTAGGCACGCTAGGCTCCTTGCATACATGATCTCATTGAATCCATACAACACAGGAAAGTAGGTGTTATATCTCCATTTGGCTGATATAGGTTACACAGCTCATGGAATTAAGCTGGGGTTTTAAACCCTGGGCCAGTGGACTCTGAATTTCTACTAGGCCAAGCTGCTTCATGGGGTGCTGGGGCTGGGCAAGGCAGAAGGATAGGATTCACATTAATGGATTAACTGGCATACTTCCCACATAAGAAGCGTGGCCACAGGAAATAGAGTATTAACAAGAGATTAGGAACCCTCCTTATTCCTACTTTCTTGTTGATCAGAAGTCAGCCTGCCCATAGCCTGATGCCATAGCTTGACCTGAGCCAGAGCTGGATCAAGAAGAGGCCCACTGAGGGGCACCTGGGTGGCTCAGTCAGTTAAGCGTCTGACTTTGGTTCAGGTCATGATGTCACCACTTGTAGGTTTGAGCCCCACATCGAGCTCTGTACTGACAGTGAGGAGCCTGGAGCCTGCTTCAGATTCTGTGTCTCCCTCTCTCTCTGCCCCTCCCCTGCTTATTCTCTCTTTCTTAAAAATAAATAAATGTTAAAAAGTATTTTTTAAAAAAGAAGTTGCCCACTGAGGGGCACCTGGGTGGCTCAGGTGGTTAAGCATCCAAGTCTTGATTTTGGTTCGGGTCATAATCTCACGGTTGGTGAGATGGAGCCATGCATCAGATTCCACACTGAAAGCATGGAGCCCACTTGGGATTCTTTTTCCCCATCTCTCTCCCCACACATACCTCCCCTCTCTCTCTCTCAAAATTGAAAAAGAAGGAGGAGGAGGAGGAGGAGGAAAAGAGACCTACTGGGTAGCTGCCTGGAAGCCCATCTATAAGGTCTTGCCTAGCTCTGAAATCACATTATTTTCAGTTTAATTCGTTTTTTTCACATGGTTGCACACATAATTGGCAAAGGGAGCCAACTCCCAATGGAGCAGAAAATACCATCAAAGGCAAATTTTAAAAACTCTTCTTATTTTCACTAATAAAATATTAAGCTCATAATTAAAAGTACCATTTTAAAGGAATACCAAATTATTGGTCTGCCTTGGCACCCTCATGTGCTGGTCCAGCCCTGCCTCCTGCCAGCTGTCTTCAACTCCAAGGAGTGGTGAAGCTAAAAAACCCTAAGCCTGAAAAATCCCTTCCCCATTAGGGAAACAGATCCCCATCAGAGCAGTCAACTTTTGCTTTGTGAGACAAATAGGGAAACTGAGGCATAGAAAGTATACATTAACAGTTGTCACAAATCAGTGCAGGAATCATAACTGCCATCTTGAGATGGGGAAGAAAGCTGTGATCAATGGTACTATAAGGGACTCAGACAAGAGGGAGAGCACAAGGCTGTGAAGTTGACCGTTTTGTCATTATTTCCACCTATTTCCTGCTACTGATCCTCTGTACTGCTCTTTCCACTCATACAATGATATTATCCAGAGACCCCATGACATTCCTGAGCCGATCTGGAGTCCCAGCCCTCAGGTGTTTTTAAATGTAGAGTCCCTGCCCTAAAGGAAACTTACCTGGCCTATGTCTGATTTCTCTAGGGCTTGTAATTATATGAAATTTCAAATATATATGAAGTACACTGAAGTCAAAAGAGCAGTATAATAAAGATTGATGTACATGTCACCCAGCTTCAATGATTATCAAAACTCTGCCATTCTTGCTTCATCCATTATACCACTAACCACCTAACCACCACTCAACTATTACCACTTTTTACAGGTTTTTTTAGTTTATTTATTTTTTGAGAGAAAGAGAGAGAGAGAACAAGCAGGGGAGGGGGAAAGAGAGAGGGGGTGATATAGAGAATCTCAAGCAGGCTCTGCACTGTCAGTGGAGAGCCTGGTGTGGGTTTGAACTCATGAACTGTGAGACCAAGTCCTGAGCCGAAATCAAAAGTTGGATGCTTAACCAACTGAGCCACCCCCCGCCCCCCACTGGTGCCACTACAGTTCTTTTAAGGTAAGATTTATAGACATTGAAATGCACACATTTTAGCTATACAAGTTATATGTAATCCACATGCCAATAATTAAGATACAGGACTTTTCAAGACACCTGGAAAGTGCCTTCATGTCCCTTCTCAGTCAATCCTCATGCCTATGCCCATCCCAACTCAAGGTAACCAGTTTTTCCTCCCATTTTTATTTAGTTTCACCTGTTCTAGAACTTCACATAAATGGAAAAATTTAGTATATATAATTCATTTCCCTGTTTCTAGATACCTGGGCTGTTTCTTATTTTTTGCTATTGTGAATAAAAGTACTATGAACATTAAATCACAGGTCTTTTTATGTAGATATGTTGTCATTTACTTTGGAAAATACCTAGGAGTGAAAATTACTTTGTCAAAGGTAGATATATGTTTAACTTTATAAGAAGCTGCTAAGATTATTCTGTTTTATATTTCCATTGTGATATATGAGATGTTCATTACACTACATCCTCACCAATATTTGGTGTTATAAGTCTTTTTTTTAATGTTTTATTTATTTTTGAGACAGAGAGGGACAGGGCATGAGCAGGGAAGAGGCAGAGAGAGAGGGAGACACAGAATCTTTAGCAGGCTCCAGGCTGTGAACTGTCATCACAGAGCCCAATGTGGAGCTCAGACCCATGAACTGTGAGATCATGACCTGAGCCGAAGTCAGATGCTTAGTCAACTGAGCCACCCAGGTACCCCTTAAGTCTTTTTAATATTATTAATTTTAATGGTTATATAAAGTATCTCACTGTGTTATTAATTTACATCTCCCTGATGACTAATGATATTGAGCATGTTTTTATCTGGCCATTCATGTAATTTCCTTTGTGAAGGATTTGTTCCAATCCTTTGCCAATTTTTCTGTGTTGTCTTTTTATTATTAAGTTGTAGGCAACCCTTATACACTTTATATAAAAGTACTTTGCATATGTTTTAGAAATACTTTCTCCACCTCTGTACTTGCTTGTTATTAATTGTCTTGTCAGACAAAATCTTTATCAAAATTTTCTTTTACAGTCAATGCTTTCTGCATTCTGTCTAAGAAATCTTTGCCTGCCTCCAAATCAGGAAGGTACAGTCCTGTTTTCTATAAGCTTTATAGTTTTAACTTTCCCTTTGGAGTCTGTGATCTGTCTTGAATTAATTTTTGTGTATGGTGTGAGGTAGGGTTAAAATGTAATTTTTTTCTCATAAAGATCTATAGTTGTTCAGCATTGATTCTTGACTTTCATTTTCCAATTGAATTGTTTTACTGTCTTTGTCAAAATCAATTGGCTGTATAAGTTTAGATTTATTTTTGGACCCCTCACTTTCTGATTTATTGGTCTTTGTCTATACTCTGTCAGTACCACACCATCTGCATTAGGATAGCTTTAGAGGAGATTTTGAAGCCAAATAGTATAAATCTTTTATCATCTCCTCTCCAAAATTATCATGCTATTCTAGGTCTCTGCATTTCCATATACATTTTTTATATAGCTTGTAATTTTCTATTTAAAATGCCTGTTGAGGTCCAGAAGAACATGGCAGAGAAGTAGAGTGCTCTGTACTTACCGCCTATGTCTCTCAAACAAAGAAGGGCTGAAGCCAAAGGACTCTGAACCCCAAAAGTCTGGGAGAGAAGGAGATGGAGTCTACTAAGAAGATAGCCTCAATAGGGTTACTTCAAGGAAAAAACCAAAGCACCCGTGGTGGAGAGTCTAAAACATCACTACAAGAAGGGAAATAAAATAACCAAAGTTATAAAAACAGAGAGCAAGTAACATTCTTCAAAAAACACCTCCTGAGATTAGGAGGAACTTAACGGAGGACCATGGGGGAGAGGAAGGGGGAAAATAGTGGGTGAGAGGGAGGAAGGCAAACCATGAGAGACTCTTCAATGCCAAGAACAAACTAAGGGCCGATGGGGGTTGGGGGGAAGAGAAGGGGGGTGATGGGCATGGAGGAGGGCACTTGTGGGGATGAGCACTGGGTGTTATATGGAAACCAACTTGACAATAAACTATTTTAAAAAAATACCTCCTGAATGGCCAGGCCCTGGGCAGTGTATGAGTCTCCTTTAATACAGCGGTACTCACAGGTGGAGAGCACATAACAAGCTTTTAAAACTTACAAGAGACAGGAAGCTAGCCAAAATGACAAAATGGAAGCATTCTCCTCAAAAGAAATCCCAGGAAGAAGTGACAGCTAAAGAATTGATCAAAACAGATATAAGCAACATAACTGAACAAGATTTTAGAATAATAGTCATAAAATTAATCACTGGGCTTGAAAAAGTCATAGAAGACAGCAGAGACTCCATTACTGCAGAGATCAAGGATCTTAAAAATAGTCATGATGAATTAAAAAATGCTATAAATGAGGTGCAAAATAAAATGGAGCCAGCCACTAGGTGGATTAAAAAGGCAGAGGGGAGAATAGTTGATTAGAAGATAAAATTATGGAACAAGATTAAACTGAGAATAAAAGAGATAAATTGATCCAGGAGCATGAAAGGAGAATTTGAGAACTGAGTGACGCAATCAAATGGAACAATATCCATATCATAGGAATTCCAGAAGAAGAGAGAGAGAATGGGGCTGAAGGGGTACTTGAACAAATTATAGCTGAGAATTTCCCCAACCTGGGGAAGGAAACAGACATTGAAATCTAAGAGACACAGAGGACTCCCCTCAGATGTAACTTGAATCCATCTTCTGGATGACATATCATAGTGAAACTGGCAAAATACAAGGATAAAGAGAATTATGAAAGCAGCTAGAGATAAACAGGCCTTAACATATAAAGGTAGACACAAAAGGGTAGTAGCAGACCTATCTACTGAAACTTGGCAGGCCAGAAAGTAATGACAGGAAATTTTCAATGGGATGAATAGGAAAAATATACAGCCAAGGATCCTTTATCCAGTAAGCCTGTCATTCTTCCCAAACAAACAAAAAATTGAAGGAATTCATCACTGCTAAACCAGCCCTACAAGTGATCCTAAGGGGAACTCTATGAGTGAAATGTTGCAAGGAACACAAGGTACCAGAGACATCACTATAACCATGAATCCTACGGAGAACATAATGACTCTAAAGCCGTATTTTTCAACAAGAACACCCAATGTAAATGGACTAAATGCTCCAAACAAAAGACACAGCGTATCAGAATGGATAAAACACCAAGACCCATCTATATGTTGTCTACAAGAGACTCATTTTAGACCTGAGGACACCTTCAGACTGAAAGTGAGGGGATGGAGAACTATCTATCATGCTACTGGAAATCAAAAGAAAGCTGGAGTAGCCATGCTTATATCAGACAAATTAGACTTTAAAGTAAAGGCAGTAACAACAGATGAAGAAAGGCATTATATAATAATTACAGAGTCAGTCTATCCATCAGGAAGAGCTAACAATTATAAATGTCTACGCACTGGATTCAGGAGCACCTAAATATAAAAAACTATTAATCACAAACAGAAACAATCTTATAGATAAGAATGTGTTAATTGCATGGGACTTTAATATTCCACTTAGAGCAATGGATAGACCAACTAGACAGAAAATCACTAAAGAAACAATTGGACCAGATGGACTTGACAGACATATTTAGAACACTACATCCCAAAGTTGTGGAATTCATTTTCTTCTCAAATGCACATGGTACGTTCTCCAAGATAGATCACTTGCTGGGTCACAAAGCAGCCCTCAATATATAAAAGAATTGAGATCATCCTATGCACACTTTCAGATCACAATGCTACGAAACTTGAAATCAATCACAGGAAAAAGCCTGGAAAACCTCCAAAAGCATGGAGGTTAAAAAGAACACCCTACTAAAGAACGAATGGGCCAATCAGGCAAGTAGAGAAGAAATATAAAATATATGGAAACAAATGCAAATGAAAATACAACAATCCAAACTCTCTGGGATGCAGCAAAGGCAGTCCTAAGAGGAAAATACATTGCAATCCAGGACTATCTCAAGAAACTAGAAAAAGCCCAAATACAAAATCTAACAGCATACCTAAAGGAACTTGAAGCAGAACAGCAAAGACACCCCAAACCAAGCAGAAGAAGAGAAATAATAAAGATCAGGACAGAAATAAACAATATAGAATCCAAAAAAACAGCTGAACAGATCAATGAAACCAAGAGTTGTTTTTTTAAAAAAAATATAAACAAAATTGATAAACCTCTAGTCAGGCTTCTCAGAAAGAAAAGAGAGAGCATTCAAATAGATAAAATCATGTATGAAAATGATTTATTACAACTAATCCCTCAGAAATACAAGCAATTATCAGGGAATAATATGAAAAATTATATGCCAACAAACTGGACAACTTAGAAGAAATGGACAAATTCCTAAACACCCACACACTACCAAAACTCTAACAGGAAGAAATAGAAAATCTGAACAGAACCATAACTAGTGAAGAAATTGAATCAGTTATCAAAAATCTCCCAACAAATAAGAGTCCCGGACCAGATGGCTTCCCTGGGGAATTTTACCAGACATTAAAACAGAGTTAATAGCTATTCTTCTCAAGCTATTCCAAGAAATAGAAATGGAAGGAAAACTTCTGGACTCATTCTATGAAGCCAGCATCACTTTGATTCCCAAACCAGAGATCCAGCAAAAAAAGAGAACTACCAGCCAATATCCTTGATGAATATGGGTGCAAAAATCCTCAACAAGATACTAGCAAATTGAATTCAACAGCATATAAAAAGAATTATCCACCATGATCAAGTGGGATTCATTCCTGGGTTGCAGGCTGGTTCAATATTCACAAATCAATCAATGTGATATATCACATTAACAAAAGAAAAGATAAGAACCATATGATCTTGTCAATAGATGCAGAAAAAACATTTGACAAAATACAGCATCCTTTCTTAACAAAAACCCTTGAGAAAATCGGGATAGAAGGAACTTCCTTAAGCATAATAAAAGCCATTTATGAAAAGCCTACAGCTAATTTCATCCTTAATGGGGAAAAACAGAGAGCTTTGCCCCTGAGATCAGGAACACGACAGGAATGTCCACTCTCACCACTGTTGTTTAACATAGTGTTGGAAGTCCTAGCGTCAGCAATCAGACAACAAAATGAAATACAATTCATCAGAATTGGCAAACATGAAGTAAAACTTTCACTTTTTGCAGACGACATGATACTCTACATGGAAAACCCAAAAGACTCCACCAGAAGTCTGCTAGAACTGATCTATGAATTCAGCAAAGTTGCAGGGTACAAAATCAACATACAGAAATCGGTTGCATTTTAATACACCAATACTGAAGCAACAGAAAAAGAAATAAAGAAACTGCTCCCATTCAGAATTACACCAAAACCCATAAAATACCTCGGAATAAACCTAACCAAAGATATAAAAGATCTGTATGCTGAAAACTAATGAAGGAAATTGAAGAAGACACAAAGAAATGGTAAAACATTCCATGCTCATGGATTGGAAAAATAAATATTTTTAAAATGTCAATACTACCCAAAGTAATCTACACATTCAATGCAATCACAATCAAAATCACAAAAGCATTCTTCTCAAAGCTAGAACAAACAATTCTAAAATTCATATTTTATGGAACCACAAAAGATCCTGAGTAGTCAAAGTAATATTGAAGAAGAAAACCAAAATGGGAACCATCAGAATCCCAGACTTTAGCCTCTACTACAAAGCTGTAATCATCAAGACAGTATGGTATTGGTACAAAAACAGACACATAGACCAATGGAATAGAATAGAGAACCCAGAATTGTATCCACATATGTATGGACAATTAACCTTTGACAAAGCAGGGAAGAGTATCCAATGGAAAAAAAGAGAGCCTCTTTAACAGATGGTGCTGGGAGAACTAGACAGCAACATGCAGAAGAATGTAACTGGACTACTTTCTTACACCATACACAAAAATAAACTCAGATTGGATGAAGGACCTGAATGTGAGACAGGAAACCATCAAAACACTAAGGAAGAAAGAAGGAAAAAACCTCTTTGACCTCAGCTGCAGCAATTTCTTACTCGACACATCTCCAAAGGCAAGTGAATCAAAAGCAAAAATGAACTATTGGGAACTCATCAAGATAAAATGCTACTGCACTGTAAAGGAAACAATCAACAAAACTAATGGGCAATGGACAGAATGGAAAAAGATAGTTGCAAATAACATATCGGATAAAGGGCTAGTGTCCCCCTTGATGTACCAAGAAGAGCACAGCATATTTTCTGAGATATTCCTGCCACAAGTTCATGGCCAAGTCTAGATATACAACCCACAGTGAGGGGTCTCCTCACAGACCTACAGAATAAAAGGTCTATGCTCTTGTTTTTAAACTGTTATAATTTTTAAATTTTATTTTTGAGAGAGAATCATGTGTGCCAGTGGGGGAGAGTCAGAGAGAGAGAGGGTGAGAGAGAGAATCCCAAGCAGGCTCTGTGTTGTCAGCACAAAGTTGGACACAAGGCTCAAGCCCACAAGCCTTGAGCCAAGATCAAGAGTTGGGTACTTAACCAACTGAGCCACCCAGGAGCCCCTAACTGTTAACATTTTTTTAAATTGAGCTATAATTGACACATAACATTATATTGTCCAGGCATACAACATGATTCAGTATTTGTGCACACTGAGAAATGATCACCACAATATGTCTCGTTACCATCCATCACCACACATCATTACGAAATTTTTTTCTTGTGATGAGAACTCTTTTAATTTTTTAATGTTTATTTATTTATTTTGAGAAAGAGAGGGAGAGCAAGTAGGAAAGAGAGAGAGAGAGAGAGAGAATCACAAACAGGTTCTGTGCTGTCAGGTCTTGAACTCACAAACCATGAGATCATGACCTGAGCTGAAATCAAGAATCAGAAGTCTGACCAACTGGGCCACCCAGGTGCCCCTTTTGTAATGAGAATTTTTAAGATTTAATCTCTTAACAACTTTCAAATATACAGCACAGTAGTATTGACTATAGTCATCATGCTGTACCTTACATCCCATGACTTATTTATTTTGTAACTAGAAGTTTATACCTTTGACCCCATTCACCCATTTTGTCCACCTCCTCCCATCACACCTCCCCTCTGGCAACCATCAATCCATTCTCTATAAGCTTGGCTTTTTGTCTTGTTTTGATTTGTTTGTTTATTTGTTAGATTCTACATATGAGTGAAACCATATAGTATTTTTCTCTCTCTATCTGACTTATTTCACTTAGCATAATACTGTCAAGTCCCCTCCATCTTGTTGTGAATGGCAAGATTCCATTTTTTATGGCTTAGTAATATTCCATTGTGTATCTATACCACAATTCTTTATCCATTCATCCATTTATGGATGCTTGGGCTGCCTCCATATCTTGGCTCTTGTAAATAATGCTGCCTTGAACATGGGGATGAATATATCTTTTTGAATTAGTATTTTCATTTTCTTCTGATAAATACCCAGAAGTAGAAATGCTTGATTATAGTTCTATTTTTAACTTTTTGAGGAACTTCCACACTGTTTTCCACAGTGGCTACACCCGTTTGCATTCCCAACCGTAGTGTAGAGGATTCTCCTTTCTCCACCTCCTCGAAAAGGCCTGTAGTCTTGCAGATCGAGGACCTCTTCTACACTGGAGGACACCTCAGAAACATGACAAGTAAATGCAAATGTGTGCTCCTGGCCCAGATAGAAAAAAATAGACACTGGGAAAGACAGTTGGTGAAATCTGAATGGTTCAGAAGTAGTGTTACAGTAGTTTGGGCTTTCTCCTTTGGATGGTTGCAGGCTAGCTCTGTAGGAGTATGTCCTTGCAGGGTGGAATAAATACTGGAGTATTTTGGGTGAGTGGTATTGCTGCAACTTGCTTTCAAATTGATCAGAAAAAGAATAATGACAGTGGACGTGTGTGTGTGTGTGTGTGTGTGTGTGTGTGTGCACGCGGGCATGCGTGTGTGTGTGTTTACAGAGACTGAGCTACTAAATATGGCACATGATAGATCTGAACTGAAAGAGGACTGAACTACCTCCATTTTGATCTCAAACTTTCTTTGTTTTTGTTTTTAAGTTTATTTATTTTGAGTGAGAGTGTGAGAGAGGGCACTCAGGGCTTAAACTCATGAACCATGAGATCATAACCTGAGCAGAGATCAACAGTGACATTTAACCCACTGAGCCACCCCGGTGCCCCATTGACCTCAAGCTTTCTTATTAATTCCTTCTCAGCTTATCTCTTTTTGACCCCCAGCTTATCTCTTAACTCTTAACTCAGGCAAACGACCCTGTGGGCAAAGCATCCCAGGATGGGAATGGGAAACTACCCCTTTAAGCAATAGAACCCCCACTGAGCCAGCCAGACCCCATGAGACTGACCCCGAAGCAATGATCCACCTGACCTTCACTGCCACCAGACAGGACTCACTGACCCTTGTCCCACATTCTCCTTACTTAAATCTGGAAGTACTTTCAGCACTTTGGAGATAGTCTTTGAGGCATTAGTTCCAGTGTTGGTCTCACTGAAATCAATTCCTTTCTTGTTTTGCCACCACTCATCCCTCTGCCTTTGGATTTTGGCAGTAGCGAGTGGCCAAGCCTGTCTGTTTGGGGCCTCCCTGGAGCCAGGTGCTCTTACACCCCAGCTACAGGGCTACAGAACTATTGGGGAATCTGAGTATCTGAGTGAAGGTACTATGGGAGTTCTTTGTACCATTCTTTCAACATTTTTGTATGTTTAATGTAATTTCAAAATCAAAAGAGAGGTTCTGGTGAGGGACATTCCCAGGCACATGAGACATAAAGGTACCATATTGAATGAATAAGGTTTCTTTCAGGAAAGACAAAGCCTCACACCTTCTCTTCCACTCAGTCTCTAAGAAGGGCCACACTCCCTCTTTTCTCTGTAGTTGGTGAAACTCTCCAGGGCACAGCTCATGGAAACATTTCCCTAGGTTTCTTTCCGAAAAGTAACCAATTTCTATTGTAATGGCCATAGGGTAAGACTCATTCTAGATCCTTGAGGTTGAAATTCATTGATGGAGCCATCCAACAGGTTTACGCAGGAAGATAGATTTCATCTCCAGGTAAAAAAGAAGTTGGGTACTTTCTAAGCATAAAATGTATTACCTAGGAGGCTGCCTGGTGCTGGGCAGATTCTTACCTGGGGCGCATTCTTCCCAGAGGGGCAAACCTGAGAGAGGGGCTCCTAGAGAGACACATCTCCACCTACCACCACCATCACCTCACTGGTTACTGATGAAAGTATGTTGTATAATAAGGAGTTTGGCTGGTCTTTGCCCTTGATTCTGGGGTGGGAGCCTCTGAACCCTTGGGATTTCATAAGTGGTAGTGTCTTTGTTGTTCATGGTGTGCCTCTTGGACCACATCTGTATTTATGCTAATGAGGTGAGTCATGGTGGGTCCCTAGATAGTCTCAGGATAGGGGTCCACTTTGCTGGAAGGACCAACCATGTGATGAGAAGTTTGGAACTTTGAGCCATGTGATATCAGCCTGGCCTCTAGGGAAAGGAGGAGAACTAGAGAGTCAAATTACACTGCCAATGAGTCAACCAATGAGTCAATCAGCTGATCAACAATGATAATAAAACCCCAATAAAAACTCTAGTTCAGGTGAGCTTCTTGGTTTGTGATGCACATTGGTATGCCTGGAGGGTGAATTGTCCTAAGGAAATGGAAACATTGTGTTTGGGGGTGTCTTATACTTCATCCCATGCATCTCTTCATTTGGCCAGTCCTGATTTGTATCTTCTATAATAAAACTGTAATCATCCCGAGTTCTGAGAGTCATTATAGCAAATTAACAAACCAGGGGGATGGGTGGAAGGAACTCCCAAATTTGCAGTGTGGGTGCTCTGGGAACCCTGGAGCCTGTGGCTGGGTTTTGAGGAGGGGTATCTTGCATCGGACCGTGCCTTCAACCTGCAAAGTGTGTGTGAGCTCCAAAACTGTGTTGTGTCAGAACTGCACTGCAAAGTGAACGAACCCTTTAGGCTCCTGTGTAGGGAAACAAGGCTGCCCACCACGGGTGACACAGAGCAATAACTTTGGAGTCACACAAACCCAGTTCTGACATATACTTTAGGAGGCTGACAAGCCAGTCTTCTTTGTTCTGTTCATCCTGGTCATATGAAGCCACAGAACATTCTTTCCCTCAAACCAGCACCGTTGGGAGCCCCAGTGCACACACAGAGCCCCCACTCAAGGAACGTCCATTCAGTGGATGGGAGGAAGACAGTGGCTTAATTGTAGGGGGCCCACAGTGGGATGGGGAATCAGTTTACAAGAAGAGGAACTTGGAGGTTTGTTTGACACAATCTCTCACCATGGGGGCTTTTGTATCAGCCCTGCCCCCCTCCATCTTACTGCCTCTTCTCTGATGTTCTCACAGTTTCTTGAGCAAATGGTGGGAGCAGAAAAACCAGCCCTCTGCCCACAGCTCATAACTTGTCATTAATATTTCTCTCTCTATTAATAAATCACTTTTTAAAAATAACAGTTTAGACGTTTATCTACTCACTAAATTGCCATAAGTTATGTGACAGAAAAAAAAGCTGCCTTAATTTTATTACTTGTTATTTAGATAAACCCAGGATGGTTTTTTGTTGTTGTTATTGTCTTTTACTTTTCTTTCTTTCTTTTTTTTAAAGTAGGCTTCACGTCCAGCATGGAGCCCAATGTGGGGCTTGATTGAACTCAGGACCCTGAGATCAAGACATGAGCTAAGATCAAGAGTCAACACTCAACTGACTTAGCCACCCAGGCATTCCCCAGGATATATATATTTTTTCTTTTGCTAGAGGAAAACCTCCACTTCTACCCTTGGGAAGGTTACTGAAAAGCAAACCCTCACACTGTCCCTGGCTCACACCTTCTTGCATACAGTGGAATTTCTATGGCTTTTCTTCCTGTTTGGCTGACATTGATTTATTTGCTTTATCAGATAGTGTGAAGACCCCAAACCACCTTTGCCTCTCTATTCCCTGGCATTTCCTCTTGTAGGCCAGAAACAAAGAAAAGGTAGGACTGAAGACTTGTCCACATGCAGGATAATTTATTTCCTAAAAGAAAATGTCACCCAAGCAATTAAGGATTGAGGCCACTTTCCCTCTCTTTTATTGGTAATTGGGTAATTTTCTTTTTCTATCTGAAACAGATTTTTGTAACTAGTGTGAGGTATGGCTTAAAGTAAATTTGTTTTCACAAGGATATCTAACATTAAGTTATTATATGTGTTGGGCTATTTCTTCTCTCTTTTTCTGTTCCTTTGATCTAAAGGTCTAAGTTTGTACCTCAGTCACATTTTATCACATATTTAGTAATCTCTGTAGGCTCATGATTTTCTCAGTTCACCTTTTTTTTGTTTGTTTGTTTTTAACAAAACACCTAACCTTGTTGTTGTCATTTGAGCTTATTAAACACATTCATGTTAGTGGCTGGATTTTTAGAAACAACTGAAATGACTTCATGGCCCTCCATTGGAATTGCTCATGGCTTGCCTAAGGTCACAGCCCTTTCTGGGGGCAGTCTGCATCAGGGCATGGTGTCTTCAGGGGCTTAAAGGCCCTGTCTTTCCAGGGCAACTGGGTGGCTCAGTTGGTAAGCATCTGACCCTTGATTTTGGCTCAGTTCATGATCTCACAGTTCGTGAGTTTGAGCACTGCATTGAACTCCATGCTGATAGTGCAAAGCTTGCTTGGGATTCTCTCTCTCTCTCTCTCTCTCTCTCTGTCTCTTTCTGTCCCTCCCCCACACTCTCTCTTTCTCTAAAATAAATAACCTTAAAAAAAATAAAATAAAGACCCTGTCTTTTCATCTCAGCACAAGAGCTCTCTGTGGCGCTCTCTGTGGTGGGTCTATAACACACCCCACCCTTTCCCTCTGCCTGATTCAGCTTTGGTCACTGCCCCCAGGAGAGTTTCATGAGAGGACCCACTGATGCAGCTCTTGGGTGCAAACCTGTAGATCAGGGTCTGCTTCACGGGACTCCCACCAGGGGTACTGTCTTTCACATTGCTTTCCTGGTTTGATCTCACTGCTTCCTCCTTGTTCTAGGAAGGCAAAATGCTCCTCTTTAAAAAAACAAAACAAAAAAAAACACCACCTTTTTAATGTTTATTTATTTTTGAGGGAGAGAGACAGAGACAGACAGAGCATGAATGGGGGAGGGGCAGAGAAGAGAGTAAGACACAGAATCCAAAGCAGGCTCCAGGCTCTGAGCTGTCAGCACAGAGTCCGAAGTAGGGCTCAAATCCACCAACTGCGAGATCAAGACCTGAGCCGAAGTCAGATGCTTAACTGACTGAGCCACCCAGGTGCCCCAAATTGCATCTCTTCTTAAAGATGACTGAATTTACACTTTTAATAAATTAAAGCCTTAGTTTGAAAATATCCTGTTTAAATTCTATTTATAAAGTCTCCACTTTGATATTGAGGGCAAATTTAAACAGAAGACTTTTGTTGTAATCTGCATTGGTTCTCATTTGCTATGTGCTAGGATAGGAGGCAAAGTTTTTAGCTTGAGGCATAAAAATCTCATCTCCCTTTCTTGCCTCAATATGCTGTCAGCTCCAGCCTCCCTACCAAGCCGAGCATACTCTCTCCCTGCCTGGAAGATCCCTGACTCCTCTCCCCTCTCCCCTCTCCCCTCCTCTCCTCTCCCCTCCCCTCCTCTCCTCTCCTCTCCTCTCCTCTCCTCTCCTCTCCTGAGCTGCTGGGCCCAGTCAGCACTGTGAGGTCTTCCCTGACCTGCAATGATAGGGTTTGTTTCCTGCCCTGGGTCCCCAAAGAACTTTTTATATACATCTTGTAAGATACTGTTATGGGTTAAACTATGTTCCTCCACAAAAAAAAAATTGTTGAAATCCTAACCACCAGTGCCTTAGAATGTGACCTTGTTTGGAAATAGGGTCATTACAGACTAACCAAGTTAAAATGAGGTCATTAGGGTGGGCCCTAATCGATATGACTGGTGTCCTTATAAGAAGGGGAAGTTTGGACATAGAGGGAAGCATGCACCCAGGGAGAAGTGGCCATGTATGAAGTTGAGGATTTCAGTGACATGTCTATAAGACAAGGAACACCAAAAGATGGCTGGCAAGCCACTAGAAACCAAAGAGAGGCAAGGAGAATCTTTCTCCACAAGTTTTAGAGGGAATATGGTCCTGCCAACACCTTGATCTTGGACTTCTAGCCCCCAAAACTCTGAGACAATGCCTTTTTGTTGTTTAAAATTACCACACTCATGGTACTTTGTTATGGTACTCCTAAGAAATGAACTGAGATGTTTATATTTGTCCACGTTGGCCTTTCTAGCTTTTCAAATCCAAAGTCAGAAGCCAAATCTGACATACAATATCATCCCCTACTCCAAGCCCAGTGCTTGGTACAGATATTCGAAGAATGAATGAATGATGGATGGATGGATAGATGGATGGATGAATACAAGTCACCTCTCTGGCTAACAAGCAGGGGTTACAAAGGACAGACTCATGGTCAAAATGTTCAAGAGATCAGGAGTGTGGTGATTAGGCCATGGCTGTATGGTCTTGGCCAGGTCACCTAACTTTATTTTCTCATCTGTAAAATGGGAAAATATCTCTTCCACTATGGGATTTTTGGTGGGACTAAATAAAGTAGTATGTGGCATAAATAAACAGAGCAGTTATTAAATTATAAGCATGTTAACTATTTCTTCCTTCATCTTCTAAAGGGGTTTCTGTGCACCAGCCAATTCCTGGATTTCTTTAGCATAAACTTGGTGATGGGGAAGGTAAAGTGGAGAGGTCTCAATCCAATTGGATCTGACTTACACTGAAAGAAGCAAACAATGACTGAAGGAAGAAAAAATAACAGATCTTGAAATAAACAATAGAGGAAAGAAAGTAAAGAGGCTGCCTGGGCCAGAGTTCAGGAACCCAAAAGTGCAAGTAAAGACGTTTCTGGATAACAGCCTATCCAAATGGGTATTAAGAAATGATTATGAGAATTTTAAGAAATTTTGCCATCTTGAAAGTGAAACCCCAATGTTACTTTTCTCCTAAAGAGAATAAAATTTTAATTTGATTTTCAGTTCTTTTTAGATGATAGACTAATATCATTTGGAATGTGACTGTACTAAGACTAGCTTTGAGGGAAAAGTAGGCTGGCCAGCTTCATGTGGGTTACAGATACATAAGGAGCTTATCACAGTGGTTGGCACAGAGTAGGCCTCAATAAATGGTGACCGTATCATGATGGGAAGACAGAGGAGAAAGGATAGGCATGGGATCAGAAGGGGTAAGCCAACTTGGGGAGCTGGATTAATTAACTCAAGAAATCTATAACTGAGATACAAATTTTGAGATCCTACAGGTCATGATCTTGTGGTTTGTGAGTTTGAGCCCCACATGTGCTGTCAGCACAGAGCCTGCTTTGAATCCTCTGTCTGTCTCTCTCTCTCTCTTGCTCTCTGCCCCTCCCTTACTTGTGTGTTCTCTGTCTCTCTCTCTAAATAAATAAACTTTAAAAAAAGAATTAAAGAAAGATTTTTTTTCAGAGCCTAAGATGGAATTCAAGGGTGCCTGGGCCAGAGGGTCCTGAGATTCTCTGTGCCTGAGAGGGAATTGGCACCTTCGGAGGCCCACCCGATGGTAGTGGTTAAGGGAAGAAGAGAGAGCCATGGTTGCCAGTATTCCAACAGCCATTTAGCTCTGTACCAGGAGCACAGGTGGTTGAAGAAAATAGTTTCTGGAAAAGGTATCTTATAACATTTCCAAGAGGAAGCCAGTACTAGCAGCAACAGGAGGCTGAAGTGTGATAAATGAGCCTTGTTAGGATGTTAGGTCATGGCCATGAAGAAAGTGGTTGGGAAGAGAAAAGTTACTTCCTTCTACTTGGAGCAAGCAAGCCATGAAAGGTTTTATGTTTCCACGGCAAAAGCTCACTATAGCAGGCTCCTTCCTCTTCCTGTCTACCACACATAGAGCAAGGAAGTAAAGCCCTAAAGAAGTACAAAAATCAGGTCAAAAAGGCAACAAGAGTCCTTCTCTTTAAAGTACTTGAACAGAACATAAGAGGTGTCTCTGAGAAATAAAAATATTCTTTTAAAATAAGACCATTTTGTCAAATGTTTGGATTTACTAATAAACCACAAGGAAGGGCTCTTGATGCCCAACTGAAATTTGGGAAGACTGAAGACCATTACAGATCAGCTAGGAAAGTGCCAGATGGATTTCACATACTTCTTTGAAAAATTACCCTACTAACTAAGTCTTTATAAAGGATGATTTTTTTAAAGTAGTTTTCATGCCCAGCACAGAGCCCAACGTTGGACTTGAAGTCAAAACCCTGAGATCAGACCTGAACCGAGATCAAAAGTTAGATGCTTCACCAATTTAGCCACCCAGGGTACTCTAAGGGGTGATTTTATGATTCATCCACTGTAAGGATGCAGTGGGTGCCTCAGAACAGGAGAGGCTGGTTATGTGGGTCACTTTAACATGATCGGTGAAATTTTATTTCTCACACAGGGTGATAGGTTTAGGGTGATCATTTCACTGTAATGTTCTGTAACTCACATCTGTGAGTCTCAGAGAGTGCAGCTGGCATTTGGGGCTGGACAATTCTTGGTTGTGTGGTCCCATTCAACATCAACAGCCTGATGGATACTTTGCCTCGGGCCCCAGTCATCCTGATCATGATAACAATGTGACAATCAAAAAAGGAGGCTCCTACATATTTGGAAATGCTACCTTCCAGGAAGTGTGGAATGGCCCCCAGGGGAAATGCTGACTCATCTCTTTAGTACTTGTTTTCTTCTACACAGAGCAATCATTACATAAGAGAGCCTCTCAATGATTCCTTTCCATGCATTCAACAATTATACATTGAACCTGTGACATGTATTGGCCCTATTCCAGGTGCCATGGATATATGTGGATATAGCAGTGACAAGACAAAGTCCCTGCCGAGAGGAACTCTCATCTCAGTTTGATACCAAAGAGATATACATGCTATATTAAGAATTAGAAAAGTGTTCCTATCTTTGACTTAGTTCTATGGTGGAAGCATGCTATGGATTGAATGCCTGTTTACCTCCAAATCCATATGATGAAGCCCTAATCCCCAGTGTGATGGTATCTGGAGATGGACCCTTAGGAAGTAATTATGTAATGAAGGTGAAGCCCTCATGAATGAGGTTACTGCCCTTGTAAGAGAGACGAGAGAGATGAGATCTCTCTCTGCTATGTAAGGACACAGCAAGAAAAGTGGCCATCTGCAGGTCTGCAAGGAGGCCTTCATAAGAACCTGATTGCCATCTTGGACTTCCAGTCTCCAAAACTGTGATAATACATTTCTGTCATTTATGCCTCCCAGTCTGTGGTATTTTATTATAATAGCCAAAGCAGAGGAGGACAAAGCATAAACTGCAGAAATGATTCAAAATGTAGGGGTGCCTGGGTGGCTTAGTC
The DNA here is from genome assembly GCF_008692635.1 of Crocuta crocuta. Classification (NCBI taxonomy): domain Eukaryota; kingdom Metazoa; phylum Chordata; class Mammalia; order Carnivora; family Hyaenidae; genus Crocuta; species Crocuta crocuta. Next base: position 167,410 of record NW_027530527.1, on the reverse strand, counting down.
GGTTAAGCATCCGACTTTTGCTTAGGTCATGATCTCGCGGTTCGTGGGTTCGAGCCCCGCATCGTGCTCTGTGCTGACTGCCAGCTCAGAGCCTGGAGCCTGTTTCAGTCTGTGACTCCCTCTCTCTCTGACCCTCCCCAGCTCACGCTGTCTCTCTCTCTCTCTCCTAGAAATAAATGAAAAATATTAAAAAAAAAAAAAAGAAAAGAAATGATTCAAAATACAGAGGGGCACCTGGGTGGTTTGAGCATCCAACTTTGGTTCAGGTCTTGATCTTGTGGTTTATGAGTTCTAATCCCTTGTTGGGCTTGCTGCTTTCAGCACAAAGCCCACTTAGGATCCTCTGCCCACCTTTCTCTCTGCCCCTCCCCCTCTCACACATACCCACTCTCTCAAAAATAAACATTTAAAAATGACTCAAAATACGGAAGTAAACTGTGTACAAAGAAACTCCCTCTGTAGAAAATTTTTAAATAGCAAAGTCCTCACAGCAAGCCAATCTAAATAGTTTGAAAAGGGCCATGAAAATCATGGGAGGGCAGCACAAGGTTTATATGCTAGTTTTAAAAATTATCTAAAGAGTTTGGAAAACTTTTCAAAAATGGTTCTATTGTAATAAGTGGGAGGCATAGGATATGAAATCATATACAAAGAATGATAGTGCTAGGAGCTGAAACAAATAAATCCAGAATGAAATATATCAAAATGTGAACAGTACTGTTTTGAGGTAGTGCATATCCACACATACATTTTTATTCTTCCAGGTTTCCTGTGTTTGAACTTTTGTATACAATGTGGTAGTTCAGAGGATGGCCTCAGGAGTAAGAAACCATTTCATTTCTGATTTGCTTTGTGAGTTTGCACAAATTAACTTCTCTGCTCTGGATGCTTCATTTGTGAACTGTAAACATTCTCCTAACTCATTGGAGTTCTCTCGAGGAGTAAATGAGCTCATATAAGTAAAGAGCTTAGTGTAATGCCTATGCACAGTAGTGCTAAATAAAATGCTATTAGTAGTATTGGATGAACACGCATTCATCTTGTAAGTTGTTGGATTCTACTTTCTAACATCATGCTGAAGATTTTTGCATCAACATGTTCATGAGAGATATTGGTCTGTAGTTTCCTTTTCATGTATATAATTAATAAATTCATTTTATAATTGCAAAAGAACCTTCAAAAATAAATGTTTTAGTTTAACTGTTAAAATAGACTTGGTTATGCAGATTAGGCATAAAAAATCATATTCAAATGGTAGGAGCAGACATCATCTTCCAGCTTGAGACAAACGCCGTAGTTTATGCTTATGAACTTGGCTCATCTGCTACCAAGTGGAAAACTCATACACTACATAAAAGATCAACTTTTAAGAAACAAACTCCTTGTGAAATACAAAACTCTAAAATTAAAATGCTCACTAGCCAGTAAATTCCACAGAGTCAGAGAGAAGAATGGCCAAAATTCACTCAAGACATGATGAAAATGAAGTAGAACAGATATTTTGCTTTCTAAATCCTAGAAAGCAGACCTCGCTAATGTAGCCACAAAAATATAATCTCTGAATCTACAGATACTCAAATGTTCAAATGTTTATTAAGCTCATAAATCTTAGGCTAGAATTTTGGAGCCTTAAGTAAATTTAGAGATCCCTTAATGTGGCTCTGTTTTTAAATGAAGAAAGTGAGGCCCAAGGAAGTCAAGTGATTTGTCCAAGAATATCCTGGAAATTCTACTTTGGACCAACTGAAATTCCATTACCCTTCCTACATGCTATTATTTATGAATGGCAATCTTCCTTCCAGTCAACTTCCTATTTGATCTCGATATCAAGTGATCTGGAAGATTACCGATCTCATTTGAGTACTCTCTAGACATCAGTTCATTCATTCATTCATTCATTTATTCCACAAACATCTATTAATTTCCCACTCTGTATTAGGCTCTATGTAGGCACTGGGAATATAATGGTAAGACACAGACCCCCACTCTCCAAGAGGCCACCTTTGTTTCCAGATGGACAAGAGGCAGTTATTGTCAATTTTAGATAGGGGAAATAGGAGTACTATGGTGCCTTCGCCAGCCACCTAATATCCACCCACAGACTTTCTCTTCTCTTCTGCCCCATCCAGCCTTCTCCTGTCACTTCTTCATAGACCCTTTAAAACTCTGAGTATACGGTGAATTCCTAGACCCTATAACATGACCTCATGCCCTGGGGCTTCCCACCATCTAAGTGATTCTGATCATCCTTCTCCAGGGAATGTGAGCCAGATGGGTATTTTGCAGGCAGAGGTTGAGTCCTTTGAGGCAGTGACCAGTCCCTGAGATTCTAATTCAATGAATTTGGGATGGGACTTGGAAAACTGGTATTTAAAAACTCTCTAGTGACTCAGGTCATCTGCCTCATCTATAAAGACCATTGTAGTGGGTATATGAACCAATCTGCCAGCCCTATTTACAGCACCACTTGGGCACTTACTGCCACAGACCCAAGACATTACCCCCTGTACACATCAGATTAGTCAGAAGCCCTCTCTTCCCCACTGGAATTTGGAATTGAGACATGGAATTTGAGCCAGTAAATCTCTATTGGCTTTATAGCTGGAATCCATCCATTAATCCATCCATCCATCCATCCATCCATCCATCCATCGTTAAACAACTACTCATTAATTCATTCAGCAAATTGGGGACACAAAAACATGCCCTCTCTCATGGAACTTATTTTGTACCAGGGGTGGTGTTAATATGAATATGAATATCTCAGGTTCTGATAAGTACAAACAAAGCAGATACAGGCACCAGAAAGGGGATGGCCTACAAGTCCTCTCTGATAAGGGGGCATTTGAATTATCCCCAAAGGAAGTAAGGGAGAGAGGATTGGCTTTGTGGAGCTAGAGCCTTCTAGGCAAAGAAACCGTATCATACAGAGTCCCAAACTGTGTAGCCCCAGTGTGCTTGGTGCATTTTTGCAGCTGTGAAGAGGCCTGTGGGCTGAGGTAGAGAGGCCTGGGGAAAGTGACAGAAGGAAAGGCCAGAGAGTGGTAGGCCAGGGCTTGGCAAACCTGTTCTGTAAAGACTCCAGTTATTAATATTTTAGGCTTGAGGGCTATGTGGTCTGTATTGCAACTACTCAATTCTGCTGTTGTAGCTCAAAGGCAGCTATAGACAATATGTAAATAAGTGAGTGTGACTGTGTCCCAATAAAACGTTATTTACAGAAATGGGTGGTGAGCCATATTTGGCCTGCAGGCCAGTGCTTGCCAACATCAGTTGTCGGCCACTGTAAGAACTTTGGATTTTATTTTCAGTGAGAAAAGTAGCCATTGGGGAGATTAAAGGAGAGCAGTGAATATAAATAAATATAAACAAACAAATAAATAAAAGAGAGCTGTGAAATGCTCTAACGTATATCTGAAATACATCTCTCTAGCTGACTGATGTTTTAAAGATTCACTGTAGTCGCTTCTTGCAGAATGGACTATAGTGGGCTGTGGGCAGAAACAGTTAAGAGACAAGCGCATCATTCTGCATGACAGGTGGTGAGAAGGAAGTGGTCAGAACCCAGGTGTTCTGATGGTAGGGTTGACAGGATTTCCGGAAGGACTAAATGTAGTGTGTGAGAGAAAGAAAGAATTCATGAATGCCTTTGAGGTCTACAGCCTGAGACACAATTAATGGAGAGAGCAGAGCTGCAGTTACTGGAGTTGGGAAAGACTGGAAGGGTTTGAGGAGGGGATCATGGGTGTGATCCTTCATGGGGAAGTCAGATATCCAGTGGAGACATAAGCAGGCAGGTGGACATCTGAGCTGGAGGTCTGGGAGGAGATCATGGAGCCACTACTGCAAATTTGGTCACCAATTTCAAGCTATATGACTGGGTAATATTCAGTCAAGGGACCAACCTATGGCATCCCATAGTGTGACAGTGTCATTGGAAACATCCTTCCAGGGCACAGGGTGGCCACAGGACATCCCGGACAGCAGTGGGGAAAAGTGGCATCAGCCCATGCTCACATATATAGTACACATCCATATCCTTCCTAAACCCCAGAATCTGCGAATATAATCTCATTTGGAGAAAGGGTCTTTGCAGATGTACTTAAGTTAAGGATCTCAAGCTGTGATCATTCTAGACTTCCTGAGTGGCACCTAAATTCAATGACAAGTGTTCTTCCAAAAGACACACAGACAAGAAGCACATGGAGGGGAGAAGAGGAGGGGATGTGAAGACTGAGGCAGAGATTGGAGTCATGTAGTCCTAAGCGAAGGAAGCCTGGAGCCACAGAAGCTGGAAGAAGCCAGGAAAGATTCTGCCTTTGAGTCCTGCCAACCCTTTGATATGGGACTTCCAGCCTCCAGAATGGTGAGAGAGAACACATTTCTGCTGTTTGATAAGACCCTGGTTTGCAGTAATTTTTTATCCCAACCCTAGGAAACAAATACAACAGCTATACAAGTTCTGAGTTCTCAACACACCTAAGGGATGATTTTTAAAAAGTGATTGAAGAACAAAATAATAAAAGTTATCATAACATCACTCTAAGAGTATTCATTCTGATTTGACAAAAGCCTCTATCTAACAGGGACATTCAGCAATGCGACTGCCAGGTTAAAAATAGAAACGTAAGCATAGGCACCTGCCTGCTAATTTGTCAATATAATGAACGTAGGCATCCAGATAAATACAGAGAGGCTCAGAACTCTGTGTTTGCCTGGCGCTCGCCTCTGCAGGCATCTGTGGGTGGGTGGGCTGGCCTGGTAAGCAAGCACAGGAAATGGGGAGGGGATGCAAAAAGGAGGAGTCCTTGTACACGTGTCTTTTTTTTAATATCACTGTGAGAGTCTCTGTGATAATGTTTTGTGGTCTCCTGGCTGAACCCTTTCCTCTCAGGTTTTCAGAGACTGTCCTCATGTATGGTGTGCTAGCCTTGCATGGCTCTGTTTGTTCTCCAAAGGGCAACCTTTCTTTTAAAAACAGCAACTTTCCAGGATAAGGACTTGCTTTTGTGCTTCAACCTTGTGGTCTCACCCTGAGAGACATCTGAAGGAAGGCAGCAGGGCTTGTTCTGGGAACAAAGAACCTAAGAACATGAACGTTGGGGCTGGAGACATCTCCTCTGACCACATGGGGTTGCTGACCTTGTGCTGTAGACCATTTGGGCTGATGTAACAGAGTGCCACAGACCACAAATATTTATCTCATGGTTCTAGATGCTGTAAGTCCAAGCTTAAGGTGCCAGTAGGTTCAGTTTTTGGTGAGAGCTTTCTCTCTGGTTCACAGATGGCTGGTTTCTCTCTGGGTCCTCACATGGCAGACAGAGCTCTGGTCTCTCTCCCTCTTCTTGAAAGGACACTAATCTCATCATGGGGGTCCCATCCTCATGATTTCATCTAGACCTAATCACATCCCCAAGGCCTCACCTCCTAATACCATCACATTGGGGGTTAGGACTTCAACATATGAATTTGTGGGGTTGCAAGGAACACAACCATTCAGTCCATAGCACCCATTGTCTCATTAAGTGATAGGTTTAAACTTGAATCTAACAAGTATAGGGCAGGGACGATAGGTCTCAATATCTGAAATGTGCCCTTCTAGGAATATTCTTGAATGTATTGTATATACAATGACCACTGGATTTATAGGGGAGGTCAGTGAGTGCACAGCAAGCTACACTGGGGCTGGATTCTGCCTTTCTCACACCAGGCAAGAGGTGCTGCAGGCCAACCTTGCAGCCTAGAAGCCTTGCTGTGAGCGATAGGATGTGGCTGGACCAGGTGGAAAGCTGGCTCAGTCTCTGTCCTCCCCAGGGATGTAAATGTGGATTCTTAGTAGACTGATGTTTCAGGACAAAACAAGGATAAATCTTGAACATGGCTTTTTAGCATGATAGAGGCTGGCCAAGGGAGAGGATTTTGGAGGTGCCTGACTCCCTACCCCCAGCACTCTCGTGACCACACTATATCACAGATAAGTACCTACTTTTATGCTTGAGGCCCTCCTGTATGAGACACAGAAGTCCCATGATGAGCAGATAAGCCTGCTCAGAGAGTGGGTCAGCTGACCTCAGACAGAGAGAGAAAACACCATGAACCAGAAAATCAGTAGGCCAGGCAAAGAGAGGAGTGAATATGGCACTTACAAGTAGGTGACCATATAATTTATCCTCTGAATCATGATGCTATTGAGATTGGCAGGAGCACATTAATGATCATCCTTGGACAGTGTGTGTAAACTAGGACTGTCTGACATAAATCAGGATGTAAAGTCAACCTATGCAGAAGAAATGAGGCAGGAGGCAGGAGAAAGGGGATGGGAGGGAGAGAACAAGAAAGGGAGAGAGAGAAGAGAGAAGAGAGGAGAGAAAGGGAGAATAGGAAAAAGGAGAAGCTAGTAAGAGTCAAAGAGAGACGCCCTGTGTGGGCACGTCTGGGTGGCATTCTGCTAGTTGTTTACAAAGTGTTATCTTAACCTCTTTCCCAGACAAGCAAATTAGCATGTTAGAGAAATATATAATAATATAAGCCTCCACTTGCAACAGAGATTCAGAGCTCCCAAACAAATACAATTTCCTACGAATACCAAACAGAAGGGAAATGGAAAATCAAGAAGAGCAAAATACATTTCTCATTTGGTACTCACTACCTTCCCTTCAACACCTCTCTGCTTTCTGTTGGATCCTAGGCTCAAGGGCCAGCACTTATTTACATAGCTTTTAACACCTATATAGCAGAGAAAACATCAGGAGCCTATTGCATTTGCATTGAAAAAGTTGGGAATAAGAAGGAAAATGTGATGGGGTGCCTGAGTGGCTCAGTCGGTTAAGTGTCCGACTTCAGCTCAGGTCATGATCTCACGGTCCGTGGGTTCAAACCCTGCATCAGGCTCTGTGCTGACAGCTAGCTCAGAGCCTGGGGGCTGCTTCAGATTCTGTGTCTCCCTCTCTCTCTGGCCCTCCCCTGCTCATGCTGTCTCTCTCTCTCAGATATAAATAAAACATTAAAAATTTATAAAAATAAGAAGGAAAATGTGAAATCAGCAAGTGTACATGGAGGTAACTGTTTTGGAAATGTGCTACCACATGGACCATGCCAGGGCAATGCCCTGTTGCTGTTACTGGATCAGACACAGCTATGTGGGGGGTGTCAGCATTTCAGGTATATTCTTATGGAATGAGTGCTTGGCTAACTGAGCATGGGGAGGATGCTGAAAGAAGACAGGAGCTGGAAGTAGAAAAACCCATCAATGTACAAAGCCCCACTAGGGAAGGAGGGGATAGGAAGAAGTCAGGAGGAGAGGGTAGGGAGGGTACTCCCCAAGAGTCTCAGGCAGGAAAGCTGGGTCTGGACCTGTATGCAACTGTACACAGTGTCCACAAATGGGTTCTGAAGAGCAGAGCTGTTCCCTGATGCTCAGGCCAAACTATTTTGTATTTTAAAGTGCTCTCACAGACCCTCTTTCTTCCTATCAGAGCACTTGCTTCCATATGTCAAGGTTCATTCACTCATGTGAGTTGATGTCAGGCTCTCCTTGGGCCTGGAAGCCCCATGAAATCAGGGATCAGATGAAAACTGCATCTGTTTTACAGTATGATGATACCCCCAGGCCATAGCTAGCACAACGCCAGGTGCATGGGGTATTCCACAAATGTTTGTGTAATGGATCATGACATTATTTAGGACTCTTTCATTAATGATCTCACCCATAGCCATGCCTCCAACCACCACCCAGAGGCTGACAACACTCAACTCTTCATCTCTTCAACCTTATTCTCTCTTCCAGAATCGTGAATCAAAAAGTCTACTCCACATTTTCATGTGAAAATGTTAGAGCATATCAACTGCTCTTGACAGGTCCAAAACTGAATTTGTGAACCTCTCCCTCTCCAACCAGTTTTTCTTCAAATGTTCTTTATCTTAAGGAGTGGGACTCTTTACCTGAACCAGGGCAGCCACCTTCCTCTTTTTCATTCCTGCATCTCCTGTCCATCTGCAAAACCTTTCATTTATATCTCCTGAATTCTGTAGATAATAATCATTTCTACCCATAGATCATGATGGTTAAGAGTGCAGGCTGAGGAGGTGAGGTGACTGGGTTTGGAAACAGGCTACACTACTTACTAGCAATTTGCTTAACTACTCTGCACCTTGTTTCCTTATATACAAAATGGAGATAGTGGTATGTGCTTCATAGAGTTCTTTTGGGAAATCTGTAAGATAATACATATGGTGTCCTTTCAAAAGTACTAGCTGCTATCATCACCACTATCACTCCCACCACAATTATCATCAATACAATCATCACCATCAACATATCATCACCATGATCATCATCATCATTACCTTCATGACTACACTCCTAATCTAAGTTATCATCCTCTCTCATATGGATCACTTCAATAGCCACCTAACATCTCCCCACAACCATTCTTGCCTTCTTCCAATATATTTTCCACTACGTAACTCAAGTGATCTTTTAAAAATGCAATTTCATGCCATTCGTATGTTTCAACTACTATATCAGTGGCTTCACACAAAAGATGAGATGAAACCAAAAATTTTTAGCATAGTTTAAATAGCCAACCTTGGATATCTCATAGCCTCAAACCTGCCATATACCTTCCCACTTCAGGACCTTCCAGGTTCTGTCTACCTGAACCAGGGCTGCCATTCTTGACACCTCCCTCTTCTTCATTCTTGCATCTCCTACCTCTGCTGGTATATCAGTGCTGGAAATATGTTGTTCCCTCTTCCAATAACACTGTTCCCCTTGCCTTCTCCTCTTCCCTTCCCTTCACGATCAAAACCTCTCTGAAATATTGGTTATACTCACTGTCTCCACTCTCCCACCAACTTCATAATGGCTTCTGCCTCCATCTTTCCATTGAAATTACCCAGCAAAAGATAATGACATCTGTTACCAAAGCCAATGAACCTATTTTTAGCCTTTTCTGACTTGACCTTTCTGAGTGTCTGAAACTGCTAACCATTCTTTCCCCAAAGTTTCCTCTGCCTTTGTATCCCCTGCCTATTCTCTTGGTTCTTTTCATCTTTCTCTAGATAATTCTTCTTTTTCCTTCATCTAACCCCTTTTCTCTATCAGCCTCATGGAAGTTGATTTCCCAGGATTTCCTAATTATAACTCTTCCTCATTTGTTCTACTCATTCACATCATATCCATTGCATAATGACTCCAAAATCCTTCTCTCTGGGTCCTTCCTTCCTCCTGAGCTCCAGGACCATGAGCCTCCATGGGGGTGTTTCGTACACACTTCCAACACAACACATGTAAAGCTGAAATCTCAGAACACCCTTCCTGTCTCTATTGGTATCTCAATGAATGGCCCTGACACCTATTCTGTTGCCCAAGCAAAAGCTTGAGTCATTTTTGTCTCCTTCCTTTCTCTCCCTCCCTATATCCAGTTAATCATCAAATTATCTTAACTCTGCCTCCTTAGATGTACTCAGATGTGTTGACTTGTCTTTGCTCCAATGCCACTCCTTTAATTCAGGCCTTCATCATTTTCCACTTGCACTATGGCCACAGCTCCCTAATCCATCTCCTGTTCCCAGCCTTTCCTCTCTCCTGCCCTTTTTGTAGTGCTATCAGAGTTGAGGGAAAACATATTCCTAAATTATTTTCCAGAGAACTAGTAGTCCACCTTTTAAAAGAAAGATTTCTTAGGCAAATAAGAAATGGTTTAGTGAAGAAAACATCTCCTCTGTGGCCCTTTCTTAGTGATTTACCAGACATATCAGCATATTTAAGGTTCTGGGAAGTCCTGTCACAAAGAATCTATTTGGAATTGTTTAACCAAACATTTCCCAGACTTCTTTGACCATAAAATCCCTTCTCTTGGACATACTTCTTAACATCTTGCAGGACATTATATATGTTCGAAAACACCAATCTGATCATCTTACTTCTCTCTTTGAAAATAGGACAGAGAAGTAGATAAACATTAAAAGAAGACAATTTGAACTTTATTCGAAGAACAATTAAAAATCTTTGGACTCATGAGTGGGGGAAATGACCTAATACTCACTCAATCAGTAGCTTTCGATGATTGAGCTTCTATTAGGTGAAAGGTGCTTCTCATCTACCGTCTCAGTCCTTACAACACAGCTGAGGTGGACATAATCCCCAAGTGAGGACACTGAAGTGAAGTTTGGTTAAGTAGTGGGCCTATGGTCATATAACCAATAAGGGTGCAGCAGTATCTGGCTCAGGGTCTAGTTGGCTTTAAAGCCATGGCCATTTGCAATATGCAGGTGCCTTGTGCCTGCAGGGCAGATTAGAAATAGGCAAATCTAAGGTTTAGACATAAATTCCTAGAAAGCCATCACTTCTTTCTTTGTTCTTCTTTACCTTTGCTCTCACACCTAGATAATGCCTTGAGTACTAGCCATTCTTCCTAGGCTTGAGCCTCATTTTCTTTTCTACAGGCCCAGCTGTATTTTTTTTTTCCTCATGCTCTCAGCACATCATCAGCTCCAGGAAGGCTCCTTTCTTTCTTAAAAACTTTGTGTTTCTCCCTAGTGCCTGTCCAAGTCCAAATTTTTCAGCCTGACATTCTAGGCCCTCCCTTATCTGCCATCAACTTTTTCTTTCTGATCTTAACTTTGACACTTTTCTAAATATTACACATATTACCCCAACCAAACTACTCACTATTTAGCAGCCTCCCTGCTTATGTTCTTGCTGTTCCCTACCTTGGAAAGTACCTATCTTTCTGTGTCCCTTTTTACTGTAACTCTGTAGAGTTAGACCAATCAGATGCTTTCAGGTTTTCAGCATAAAGGGCAGGGAGGTTCCCCCCTTCCAAACGCAGAAGGCAGGTTAACTTCTGAAAATTAAACTAGCAAAACCCACAGTGGATGACATTAGCCAACTGCAAAGATAATATACTCAAAGGAAGTCTCAAAAAGTAGATAGATAAGGAGATATGAAAACACCTCTCTGAAAGAAGGTATCCAGTGCTTACTCTCAGGACACGCTCTGCCTACATTTCTAAAACAATAAAATGAACAAATAAGGCACTCATCAAATCAATTTCAGGGAATAGAGAGAGTAACTGAACCATGATCAACTGTGCTAACTGGCCAAGGCAGTGACTCAATCAGTTACATTCTGCTCTGGTGTACTGAACCACAGATTGTTCTGTGATAGACAGAAGGTAGGTAAGGAGAAAGACATGGAGTGGCTGCTTCCAGCACCAACCAGAAGAGACACTCATTGAGTTTAGAGGATACTAACTTTTGGGACAGGAGAAGGATCGGGGATGAAGAGATTGAAAAGAGTTCATTCAGCTTTCTCAAAGCTGATTAGTTTTCCCCAAAGTCCTGTGCTTCCTTGTTCAAATTGCAAACCCACCAAGGCACTTTTTGAAAACCAATTTGGCTTTCTTTTGCATCATTAGAGGGCATACACTGAGCAGTGAAAAGGGATATCCTCACTCTAGCTGTCTCATGGGGTTCTTGGGAGGATTCAATGAGAGAATGTGTGCTGAAGGATGGATCTAGGCTGTACACAGTAATTGTTCAATAAATGCATGTGTTTAAAATCAGTGTACTTTAAATCTGCCTTTGATGACAAGTTCTTATACATTTGCTTAAGGTGAACTCGCTTTCTGGTGTCTAGGTGCCTGGATGATGGTGGGCACCCACGCCTGCAAAACAGGTTCCATGACCCTGGATGAGAATGAGCTGACTGAAGCCTTGTCTTAGAAAGGGACTGACAACCATCTACCTCGTCTAGGGTGTCTCTAGTTCATTATTATCCTCCAATCTCCTTTCTCTAAGTGCTAAGCATATGTCTTTTACCATTTTTGTTCAATTTTCGAATGTGATCACTTGCTTATATCTCTAACCCTAATTCTATCAGAGTGTATACTCCTTGAGGGTAGAAGCTCTTATGTCCCTTGCAGGGCTTCAAATGTCATAAATCTTGGACAAGTTGATATGAGATGAATCGAAGATAAGGCAAATGATCTGGGGTTCAAATAAAATCTGTTGCCCCAGTTAAGTTGGTTGCAGAACCCCAGGGAGGGGACCTGGTGCTGCAGGCTGAGAACGTCTCTCCTGGTGTCCCCATTTGAGAGATGCTCAGCTGCCCAGGAAGGGGACAGACAGACAAGAGGCTGACAATTGGATAGAGCAGGTATCGCCTGCCACACTTACCTGGATCTCGGTCTGCACAGTGCATTTAACCAACTTGAAGTTCTTCCCAGTGTTGAAGCTGTTGCTATAGAAGCACACCTTGAGGATCCGCACATCTTCCTTTTCCACATCTACTGGCACCACCACCATGGGCTCTGGGGGGCCTTCAGGCCGACGTAACGTGCCCACCTTCACTCGGCTCAGGGGCTCGGACACCCCAGACATCCTCTCAGGCGGCAGCTAGGGCCGGCACATCGCAGTCCTGTGGAGACAGCAGAGGAACAGCCCCAAAATGAGTCTGAGTAGGCCCACATGCCTCATGCCCCAGAGACAGCACCCACCAAGTTCCAGGACTCAGCAAACCACACTTGCTCCCATTCTCAAAAACTCCCCTTAAAGGCATCCAGCTTTATTGACTGGGGGAAGCTGAAACACAAAGGAGCAATTTGTATTAACATCCGGGTATGAAACCCCAGGACCTCAAGCTCCCAGGCTGGGAGCTTTCTCTTCTAGAAGCCCCTCTCTCCATCCCATTTCTCCTCCCACACTGGCTCCTAGGCAAGAGGCCCACACTTTGCAAGCGCAGCTGCGCGAGGAGGCGGCTGCAGCATGGTTCCAAGGCACAGCTGAGCAGAAAAAGCAAAGAGCGAGACAGTAGAAAATAGCAGGAGAGAAACAGGGATAAGAGAAGAAGCAGAATTGGAGAATGGGTGGCCCGGAGGGAGCTGCAATGGAGATGGCAGGGAAGGGCCCAGGTGGGGGGCCAGTCCATCAGCTTATGGCTTTGTCTGTCCCCACCCGCAGCTGCCAGCCCGAACTTTCTGGGCAGGAGGCCTCAGTCCCACAGGAAGTCATCATACAGCACACTGTTCATTGCACACAGGAGAATTCAAGAGGAATAGTGCTCCCACGGCCCAATTTGGGAGGTTCTCTGCCAGGTGGGAGAGGGCTGGGCTGGGCGCCCAGGCCCTTTTGTCAACCAAAAGCCCCATTTGGATGCTAGTTTGGTCAACCCTTCTGTAGACTGTGAGAATCCCAGGAATCTTGAGCTCTCCCTGAGTCCCTGCAAAATGGCTCCTGTCCTTCTGATCCAACATAACCCTATAGGGCTTACTCCTCACTGCTCTAAAGAGGAAGCACCCCAAGGGAACAATGCAAGTTTTATCTGCAGGCTGGTGGTGTCAATCTTGGCTCCACATTAGGATCCTCTGGGAAGCTTTTAAGAAAGCCTAAATCTGGCCCTGTGCCCAGAGATGGCCACTGAGTTGGCCTGTAGGGAGAGGCCATATCATTTTTAAGTTTCTAAGGATTTTTCTAACATTTAGCCTGGAATGGGAGCCACCTTTTTAGACTAACCTTAGCTCTCATTCTGAATTCATTCTTACAGAAAAAAATGATCTCCCCTCTAACAAGACACTATGATTCTAGGGGGACATTTTTAGACCAGCAGTTGGGGCCAAAAGGATGGAGTTGATAATGTGAAAACACAAATGTGGAGGCAAGTATTTTAGAACCAGAACCAAAGTTATGATCACCTATACACACTGTACTGGACACTAGCAGGGAAGATGTTGACAGTCATTGGCTTCAAGGACTTGTTCCTTTTAAACAGCCAGTGTGTATTATGAGGGCACGAAGGAGATGCTGTGAGGATGAGGGAAGAGCAGGGCATGTCCCTTCCATCACGAGCAGCCAGACGATGGGCAGAGTGCCAGCCTGAGTTCTCAAGGGCAGCCAGAATGTGAGATAAGACAGAAGGAGAAAAGAATATCTAGTCTACATTATTTTAGAGGCTAGTGTCTATATTCTAGAAGTATCCATGCCATTTTCTTTTTTAAAAAATGTTTACTTATTATTTTGTGTGAGAGAGGCAGAGAGAGAGAGAGAGAGAGAGAGAAAATGCGAGTGGGGGAGGGGCAGAGAGACAAGAGGACAGAGGATCCAAAGCTGTCAGCGCAGAGCCTGGTGCAGGGCTCGAAGTCTCAAACCATGAGAGCAGACCTGAGCCGAAGTCAGACACTTTATCGACTGGGCCACCCAGGTGCCCTGTGTCATTTTTCATTAAATGTCAACTGAACATGTCTTGTGAGCCAATACTCTGCTATGTACTGAGCATGAATCTCCATTTCCCCATGCTCTCAGGAAGGTATCCAGAGGAAATAGCTTGAGAGGCTATCCCAGGAAGTGAGGAAGGGAAGACACCAAAGGAGGGTTGTCAGTGGAGTTATCCATTGCAGTGCAGTCCTGCTGGGGACTTCGAGAGCCGGGACATGCTACAGACATGCTATGGATTTGCTTCTTCTGTGTGGGGGGGGGGCGGGGGGTTT
>NW_027530527.1:132334-152621 GCF_008692635.1 Crocuta crocuta | reverse complement strand
TTTTTGTTTTCTGGGGGGGGGGGGGGGGGGGGTTTTTATACACCTTCTCTTACAGTCATCATTCCCAGCATTGCCAGCCAGTTCTACACAAGGGCAGAGTGGACTTGGGAGCCAGAAAAAATCACAGGCACAAAGATACAGATGCTGGTAGGCAGAAGTAAGCAGAATACTGGAATTTTAAGACCCAAAGGGATATTAGATGGGACAATGACAGATTGCAATAGGATGTGAAGATGAGGGAAGGTGTGCCCCTAAAGAGCATATAGTCTAGTCATAGAGACAGGGATGTGTGCACACACACATACACATACACAACACAACACACACAGAGCACTAGACCTACACCTAGCTGGTCCCAGATTCAGGAACTGCTGTGTCTATGGACCCACATAGGGTCCTGGGTATCTATTTCTATAGACTAGTTTTCAGGCAGGAGCTCCATGATGCAGTTTTATAAAACAGGTGTTGGGGTAGGAAGGAAGTGGAGTGGTCCATGGCATCTATCCCCACAGACCGGATGGAAGCCAAAGGGCCTGTATTCCAAAGGCCATTTGGAAACCACAGGCATAATCAGTGCTGTCATGTTGGCCAGTGAGGACATGGACTCCGAGCTGAGGAGAAGGGCTATGCCCACAGCTGTAGGTCATACAACATGGCTTCTAGGCATCTACAATGAAGGGGGTGGCTTGCCGTTTAGGAGATGCCCCCTGGCCCAGACACCATTCTCATCCAAAGGGTACTGGTGCCAGTGAGCACACAGGAGATGCCCCAGGGACTCACTGAAACATGGGAGAAGAGTTTGAGAGAGAATAACAAGTAGAAATAGCATGTTAGTGAAATTCAAAAGACCTGGTGCAACGCAGGAACTCCCATTTTCACATATTCTGTGTGCCATTGGGCTGAAGTTAGGAGTGAGGCAGGTAAACCCTTTCTGACAGGCAGAACAAGGGGCAGAGATAGAGCAGGTGAGTTAGAAATCTTATTTGTGAGTTTGAGTCAGCTGTGCTGACAGCTCAGAACTTGGAGCCTACTTCAGATTCTGTGTCTCTGTCTTTCTGACCCTCCCCAACTTGTGCTCTGTCTCTTTCTCAAAGTTAATAAATAAACATTAAAAAAATTAAATGTATGCAGCTGCAGTCAGTCAATGAAATGTGGTGTTTTTAAATTGGAACAGCCAAGAGGGTGTAAGCATGTGATAAGGACATGGAGCAAAAGGAACTCTCATTCATTGTTGGTGCAAACTTTGGAAGACAGTTGGATGGTTTCTTACAAAACTAAACATATTCTTACCATACGATCCAGCAATAGTGCTCCTTAGTATTTACGCAAAGGAGTTGAAAACTTATGTCCACACAAAAACCTACACATGGATGTTTATAGCAGCTTTATTCATAACACCAAAACTCAGAAGCAACCAAGATGTCCTTCAGTAGGTGAATGGGTAAATAATCTGTGGTACATCCAGACGATGGAATATTATTCAGTGCTAAAAAGATAGGCTCTGTCAAGCCACAAAATGATGTGGGGGAAACTTAAGGGCATCTAACTGAAAGAAGCCAATCAGAAAAGGCTACACACTGTTTTTTCCAATTATATGACATTCTGCAAAAGGCAAAACTACAGACAGTAGAAAGATCAGTGGCTTCCAGGGGCTGGGGGGAAAGAAGAGATGAATAGGCTGAATACAGAGGATTTTTAAGGCACTGCAAGTACTCTGTGTGATATTATAATGATGGATATATATCATTATACATTTGTCCAAACTCATGGAGTGTATAACATCAAGAGTGAACCCTAGTATAAACTATGGATTCTGGGTGATAGTGATGTGAAGTCTGCTGTAGTAAATGTACCACTCTGGTGGGGGACATCCATAGCTGGGGAGGCTGTGCATGTGAGCGAGTGGGAGCATTTGGAAATCTCTGTCCCTTCGTCTCAATTTTGTTCTGACCATAAAACTGTGCCAAAAAAATAATAAAGTCTATTAATAAAAAAATGGAATGATGAGAAACTACAGCCAGATAGTTGACCCCTTACCCAGACTGACTGGGTAGCATCCAGCCCACTCAGGAGCCATCCCCCACCTCTGCCCTGAGCAAAGAGAAACATTCATAGTCTACATCTGACTAAGCACAGCCCACCCAGATGGATGCATTGGCCACCACCAAGATGCCTAGAGGACCCTACATTCCTTTTTTCTCACCGCTTTCTCCCAACATCCATCTGCTGCCTTCCCATTTATCCTGGTTTCTTATTTTCATCAGTTTTTCCAGATCTTTAGTTTAGGAGCCATCATTTCTAGTGGTCAACATGGCTCCTGTTGAAATACTTTTGCAAAACCATTTCAGTCACTCAGTATCTACCTCTACCATCAGCCAGAGCTAAGTCCTGCAGGTCTGCCTTTAATCCTTTGCAGCAGTATCCTTCAGCTATTTATTCCAAAAATGTGCTTTATACTTAAGCATCTCTTTGGAGATGGGCAAATATGAGTATGTGGCAAGCATACTTAAGCATCTCTTTGGAGATGGGCAAGTGGATGAGTATGTCCATTTCACAGATAAGAAAACATAAGATATTTTTAAGCCATATGGTCAAGGATTCCTGCTTGCTGTGTAGCAAACTTGGATCCCACAGCAGATCTGAATTCAAGTACAAAGTTTTTCCCACTTTCCCATCTGCCTCTGAAGAAGGTAGTATCTCTTGATACTACTGACGTTGGCACAAACTCCATGTGAGGAGTAATGTGTTAACTTGGCATTGAATATCCCCAGTCTGTGAAGAATCCTGAGGTCCTCCAGCTTAGGGAGCATTGCCTCCCCAAGCCTGGACTCGGTTGTGAGAGTTCCCAGAAGGGACTCACATGTTTGGTCAAAAGACGTGGGCCCAGAAAGATGGGACCACATCTCCACTGACACATGGAAACTTCCTCAGGAGCACCCCCAAATCACATCTGTCAGCTCTGATCTGCATGGACTGCCAAAGGATCTCCCCAAAACTCTCTGAAGCAGAGTAACTGAAATGTGTGATGTAAGGAATCGTCAGCCACCTGCCTTCAGGGTCTTGTAGAACATAGTCCTCAACCTCACATGTGGGCTTCTCTTCTTGTCTCTGCCAGCTCATTTTCTTGCCAGCTCTAAAACTCTGGGCAAGTTATTTAACCTCTCTAGGCCTCCTTTGCTTCACCTACAAAATGGGGGTAATGCTCCCTGTCCTGTTTTCTTTATAGAGGGTTTGTGAGGACAAAACACAAACACATAAATGAAAATTCATTATAAGCAATAAAGCTGAGTGCAAATGAAAGGCTTTAACATCATGGTTATCATTTGCCTATTTTCCAAAATCTTGTCTATCTGTATTCCCCATACCTTGTTCCCCCTTCCAGGGGGGAAAAATTTGGATTTTCAGCATTAGCCAGTTTCTAGGGTGTAAATATTCCCACCATGGCTGATTTCAAGCCACCAACATATGTCACTGAACACAGAGTTGGGAGATATGAGAATAATCCACTGACTCTAGCTCCTATTTCTGATGACAGTATTTGTCTATTTCTCCCGATTTTGCCTGATTACTTGAATTTCTCATCACTAGCTTGTCTCTATATTTTGAGGACCCTCAAATCCTCTGACTCTCAACTTGTGAGACAAAAGTACTGTCCCTTTTTCCAGTCAAGACCTGCCCTCCCTCAAGCCTTTGTAATCCCTCCCTGCATCTCATCCTTGCCCTAGCCCCTGTGAGCAGTGTGAGAGGAGAGAAGGTCCTCCGGCACCAGCAGAAACCCTGGATCTGAGCCGTCATGGGCTCCAGCTTGCCTCCCAACCCAGATCTGCCCAAATCCAAGTCAAAGAATAACAAACACAAGGAAATGGGCTCAAAGTAAAACAGGAAAGGTTTTGATTGGCTAAAAGAATGAGTTGGCCCAAAACTGTAATGGGTAGTAAGGGAAGCTGCACAATCTCTGAGTCCCTGAAGTCTTCAGGAAGAAAATTAATGATACCCTTCCTGAATGACAAGGCATTCACCTGCCAAAAGACAGGGTCCTGAAGCAGGATTTAAGTCCCTTCAGAGCCTCTGGGTTACCACTGTGCCCAGGGCTGTGTTCCCGGCAGGGGAAGCTGACAGGGTCACAGGCATCAATATCACAGAAAAGTACAATCTTGCACTTAAGATGTTGTAGCATAACATTATGTCTTTATTGAACACATACTGTGTGCCGGGAATTTATGTAAGTAATCTCTGATTCTCCAGAAAATTCTGCAGGATATGTAATGTTAGTTTCATATCCCCCAAAAGGGAAACTGAGTCCTAGTGAGATAAACTTGTCTAGATCACACAGCTGGTAAGTGGCAGAGACTTAAGGCCACCATGTTGCTTCACCCTGAAGTCCATTGTGAGTAATGCCCAGACTTATGTGGCATGACTGCTCCAAGCACATGAGTTTTAAAGCCAGGGTCTGATGTGTGCACATTCTCTCTGACATCATGCCACCATTCCAACTACTGGTCCCTGCTCCATGCTCCCTGAGATCCCAGGCAGGACTTCCAATCCTCGAGACAATGCATTTTACCCAGCATTTTACTCAGCATCAGCCCTCATGTCTGGTTCTCTAAGAGGCCAAGCTTCAATGCCAACTGCGAAAGACTAGAGGGCTGGTGTCATGTCCTGCCACCATGCTTAGCAGGTGGTAGCCAGCTCTAACACCAATTGGTTCTGAGGTCTGAAGACATCAATCTGGACAGGTCAGAGTTCCCAAGCAGCAGTAGGTAGGTGGATGATGGCCTTTGATGCGAGTGACCATGGCAAAATGGGAAAAATAAGGACACTATAGAGAATCCATCATAAAGCCCAATGGATTCTTTTTGAAGGGCAGTCTTTTATTCTAACATTATATCTTTCTTCCTTCGTTGGTTTTCCAATGCTCATTTCTTTATCAAGTGACAATGATAGTCTTTGGTGAATGACATTGAGCTTGGCTTCTCAGAGAACCAAACGTCAGAGCAGATTCTGGGAATCTTGAAGGTAAAATCCTTCTCTCGAAGATTGAAGTTCTGCCTGTGATCTGAAGGAGCATGGAGAGAGACCATTGCATGATGTCAGAGAGAAGGTACACTAAGCTGACTCAGCAGATCTGGGTTTAAAACTTGTGTGCTTGAGGCTGTCATGCTATGTAAGTCTGGGGTATTACTCATAAGGCACTTCAGAGTCAGACAACATGTTGGTCTTAAGTCTCTGCCACTTCCCAGCTGTGTGATCTGGACAAGGTCACCATGCTAAACTTCAGTTTCCTCTCTTGGTTTATGAGGCTGACATTACCTTTCCTGCAGAATTTTCTGGAGAATCAGAGGTTAACTCTGTAAATTCCCTGGCACATGTATTTTTTAAGTGCCTATGACTTATCAGAAGAAAGAATCAGAAACCCAATACCAGTCTCTACTTGCAAAACATTAGCCTGGTCTAGTGAGTCGGGGATCAGCCCTTTCAGTCTCCACTGCTCTGAGGCTGCCTTTTCTCCAATACCCACCTTCCTTCTCCAGCTGCCTGCGCACCTGAAAAGATCACCCCTATCTCCCACTCTGCATGCACATAGGGCCATCATCTGTCCTGACAACACCACAGAAGAATGGAAGGAAGCCTCACAGGAGACAGCCACAACATAAGCCCTTTGGATCTAGCAGAAGCCAGAATGTCACGAGACACACACTTTATTTCCACTCTGTCTCTGAGTCACTTCCTTTTGGTGTTTCCACATCAACGAAATGGGGAACACATGCCTTTCCTCTGCAATAGGCCTGCTGAGAGCAGCCACTTAACTAATTGGCAGTGACCTTGCAGTCTCAGGGAGCCAGGCCTGCATTTCTGGGCAAGCTGGGCCCTGCTGGTGCCACACAACACACACCTCCCCTCCCAGCCCAGGCCCTTTCAGCCCCACTTCCCACGGGGCCAGTGCCATGCCCACTCCGGGACCACCCAATCAGTTACTTGGTTAATCCCTTCCCCTCTTCTCCAGGCATCCCTCCTCATCACCTCTCAAAGGAAGGAACCAGAAAGATTGTGATTATCCCCAGCTATAATTCAATGTAATTCAAAAAACATTTATTGAAGTTCTATACATTTGCAGCTCGCCACCCCCACATGCATCACCCACTCAGGATCATTCTGTTGCCAGCACCTACCAACCCAAAGGCCAGCTGATGTGGGGCTGGCTGTCAGCTGGGGGGATGGAGGGGCGTAACAGAGACACATTACCCTGTCCTTCCTTGTTACTGTTCTTTTCACTAGTTCAAGGACTTTGATCCCTAGAGCTAGGCAGATTCTGCTTACCTCCCGTGTGGCCTCTGGGCTCCACTGCTCCCCCAGCCTTGCTCCTATGGGCCAGTTCATGAGTGATTGTGGCTACTTTTGTCTCTCCTTTCTCCCTTCCTCTTCCCTCCCGCTTCCTCCCTTCCCTCTCCCTCCTTCTTCCCTTCCCCCTCCCCCACTTTCCCTTCTTCCTTCCTCCCCTCTCCTATTCTTTCCTTCTTCTCCTCCCTCCATTTCTGCCTTATGCAGATAAACAGAAAAAGGAAGAGGGTCCTTGTCCAGCAGAGACTCATAATCTAGTAAAGAGGAAAGAGATAAACACAAACTAGGCACAGCATGATATGGGATCTGACAGAGGTTCCTGCTTGTCTGCTTGAGGAGCCCAGAAGAGCACTTGCCTACAGGGGCCCCAGGATCTCAGGAAAAGATGACACAGCAAGATTGGGAAACCACATTACATAATGTAGTGCTGGGGAGGAGGGTGGTGAGGGGTGTTGGGAAATGAGAAGAGATCGTGGCAATATGCTAAGGAATTTGAACTTCACCCTATGGAGAAGCAGATTTTTATTTTAAAAATATAATTCTGGAGGCATCTGGGTGGCTCAGTTGATCAAGTGTCTGACTCTTGATTTCAGCTCAGGTCATGATCTCACAGTTAGTGAGTTCATGCCCTGCATCAGGCTCTGCGCTGACAGTGCAGAGCCTGCTTGAGATTCTCTCTCTCTCTCTCTCTGACCCCCCTCCCTTGCTAATGCTTTCTCTCTCTCTCTCTCAAGTTACATAAATAAACCTTAAAAAAAATGTATACCTCTGGGGGCACCTGGGAGCTCAGTCAGTTAGGCATCTGACTTCGGCTCAGGTCCTGATCTCATGGTTTGTGGGTTTGAGCCTTGCTTGCTGGCAATGCAGAGCCCGCTTTGGATCCTCTGTTCCCCTCTCTCTCTGCCCCTCCCCCAAAATAAATAAACGTTAATATATATATATTTATATAATTCTGGCCATAAGACGAACCACAGGTGTGAGCTGGGAGGCGGTGGGGCAGTAGGGATGAGTCCCGGGTAAGGATTTCACAACTGGTAATACGGCAGAGAGGTGACCTGATTTGTAGCATTTTCCAATTTCCCTGGTGTAAATGCTTCTGTGGCTGATCCCAAGCTGCCAATATGACTTTGCTGAAAGTGGCTTAGGGGAGGAATGGGTGCCGTCAGCTTGCCAGAGCTGGTTCTGACACACCTCTGCCTGGACAGTGGTTGGGTGGGGGTTGGGAGGGTGCAGATTTCAGAGCCAGATTTCAGAGGACTTGCCTCCAGCCACCTCTGACCCTCGACCCTCGTGGTCAGTCCTGCAGTCTTACCACCGGCACTTCAAGACAGCAATATAAAAGGTGCACAGAAGCACGGAGTTTTGAGATGTGCTTTTCCCTCCAAGGGGCTTCTGTTACAGTCCAGCCTCTTAAAGGTTGTAGCTTTCAAAACCATATTCTTTGTCATCTCTAACCTGAAACTAAATTCTTCTCCATCTTCTCCGCTTTGAGTCATGATCTCAACTTTTTCCTTTTCGCCCAGCCTTCAACTCCAGCAAATCCCATTTCCCTGTCTGTGTACATTAGAGTTGGCTGTTGAGCAGGGAAATTTGGTACCCTGACCAATCAATGCTTCAGCTGGGTATTTGACTGCGTTCTTCTCCATTTTTTTTAAGAGGTTAATGAGGAGGGCAGATGACAAGCAGGTGAATTCATAACCGGTCAATGGTTTCTCCATTGACTGCTGATTGATATTCACTTGGGGCCAACTGCTATTTTAATTGGCCCTTGTTCACACCTTTTAATTTGGCATTAAGGAGTTTGTGGTTATCAGACAAGAAGTGCCAAGTTAAGCACAAGAGTGGGAGAGGTTGGGACTTTAATTGCAGGCCACAAAGGACCCCTGAAATCTGCATAGGTTGGTAAGACAAAATGTAGCTGGTGAAATAGGACAAATGTAAAGTTCTTTACAGAGATTAAAAAATAATCTTTCCCAATCTGGGATGAGGAAGATGTGGTTTAACAACAGCATGAGTTTAAAAAATGGGGTTTAAGCTATCTGTGAAGTCACTGTTAGTCACTGTGATCTGACTGCCAGAAAGATCAATACATTTTGGGGCTACTAGAAAATCCCTAAAAAAAGAACGGTGATTTTCCCCAGAGCTTTGCATAGACGTGGCCACATAACAGCACTGCCATTCTAGGCAGCCGGGTTTTGAGGGGCTGCATTCTAGGGGGAGGACATACAGAGCCTGGGAGCCTTGGGGGCTCCGTCATATGATGCAGGAGGGAAGGGAGAGTGGAGTCTTGGGAAATGAGCACAGCATTGCTGGTTTCAAATGGTTGTAGGGCCTGCCATGTGAAAGGAAGACACTACTCCCTCATCCAAGTCAAGGATTGAAAAAACTTTAACAGAGAGACAGGAGGGAAGAGGGCCTTTATATTTGCAGGACCACACACTTTCCAGAGCATCTGCATTCTTGCTATCTTGTTGATTATTTCTCAAAGCAGATGTCCTTCCCATTTGAAGGAGGAGAGAAAGTGAGCAGCTTGCCTTTGTTAGGAGGTACAGGCGGACCAGAACTCAGATTTCCCTACTTTTTAAAGTTCATTGATTTATTTAGAAAGAGAGAATGAGAAACGGTGAGTGCATGGGTGTACACACACGTGAGTTGGGGTGAGTTGGGCAGGGTCAGAGAGAATGAGAGAATCCCAAGCAGGCTCAGTGCTGTCAGCACAGGAACCAGGATATCATGACCTGAATGGAAACTAAGAGTCGGATGCTTAACTGACTGAGCCACCCAGGCACCCCTCAGAGTTCCTCCTTTAACCCAGCAAATGCAAGGTTATGCTTACAGCTCAAATCCATTCAGCGAACCCCCCGCCCAGGGCATTGTATACACACATGCAGAGAGGATAGGTCAGATGAACACTGCTTTTCTATGCGTCCCTGGTATTCTGCTCAAACAAAACCTTACACATAAGCTCATTCATTTCTAGCCAGGCAGCTCGACCGACAAGGAACACCAGCCTTGGACATATTATCATGTGTAATGATGATGGCAATGTAAACTTTTAATTTTTTTGTCATCTCTTACAACACACTTAATAAACAGGAAAAAAAATCAACATCAGAGAGAAAACGCCAGCACTTTTTTTTTCCATGAGAAAGTACAAAGCTAGTTCCAACAGTTGTCCCCTCATCTATTACCACCTTGAAAATAGCTAAAACATCCTCATGAATAAGCCTCTCCACCTGCCAATTCCCAATCTGCTCCTTTTCGCAGATCCAGTATACAAATTTGCTTTATGTAAACATATATCAAAACCATTAAACATGACCATGGCCCCCATCTGTACCCTGCAGCAATCAGCTTTCATTTTCTTGCAAATTGGACAAAACAGCAATTTAGATGCCCTGTCAAGAAAGCAGGATGCCACCTGTGTGTGAAAAGACTTGAGGAAATTTAAAATAGATGGCAAAATCCTCAGCAGTTAAAAATGCTAATAAAAACAACTTTGAGATACCACTACAAGTCTATTAACTAAGCCAAGACACCTACAGAAAAATAATAATGTCTTATGTTTATGGCCTTGAAGTGAAACAGGCACAATTGCCAGAGTTGATTCAGAATTGGCTTTCTAAGGGCAACCTTGTTAAATATAAAGCAACTCACACATACTGACCTTGTCACCCAATTTGGGGAAACTCATCCCATATATCTAAAGGGGGAGATCACAGATCCTTTGCACAAAGATGTTCATACTTGTGTGATTTATAACAGTGAGATAGTAAAATCAGAACAAAGTCTTCAGGGCAATGCTTAGGGGGTATTCTAGGCAATATCAATGATGATAAACTATGATTAAAGTATGAGCAGTGGTGATACATAAAAATATTGGTATAAAAACGTTATAGGGAATGAAGCTTATATACTGATTATAATGACATAAAAATATATCTACATTTCGAATGGCATATAGATAAAAGATCTTAAGTTCTTTTACTGTTAAATTGATTAAATATGTATAAAAAAATCAGTGGCTTCCATACAGATAGAAGGCAGCCCTCTTTCCACTGTCCATCTCTACCTCCCCCCTGTAACAGTCTTCCTTTCTGTGCTTTGCATGTAGCCCGGAGAATGGCCAATCCCCTGACCCCAAAGCTAGATTAGAGAACAAACAAGCCCTGGAAATCCAGATTTCTGGATCCTCTCCACAATCAGGATTAGGGGTGAATAGGGCAGAGAGATATATCAATATAACCTGTCAAGAAAACTCCGGGACTACAGAAAGTTACCTTCAACTGTAGACAGTCCTCTAAGAGACAGAATGTTGGCAGCACCTGTGACCCTGATTCCTTCTCCAGCCCTGCGACCCTGAGCATGTGTCCCCTTCCTCCCTCCACCTATGCACCAAGGACTCACTTCTGGGAACTAACAGCAGTTAGCACAGAGCACCTTGCTAGACCCTTCCTGAGCCAATACCTCATGTGCATGCTGAGTTGGTTCAATCAATCCTAATAACACACCTAAAAGGTAGTAGGTACTGTTATCATTCATCCCACAGATGAGGGAGGTGAGGCTGGGGGGGGGGGGCTTCCTGAAGGTCACACAGCAAGTAGAGAGCAGAGCTGTGGCTCAGGCAGAGCTCAGACAGCACCAGGTGAAGGCTCTTTACCCCTACACCCTGCAGTGATGTGGGGTCCAAGGATGTCCATGGAGGAGGTCTTGCTTGGTCCCCAGGGTACTATCCTTTGGGGCTCTGGATTCTAATTATGAAAAAAGTAGACTGTTGGATCTGAAACATGGTCTCAAACAGCACCTGGCCCCATGGCTTCCCTGCCCTGGCTGTGTGCACATGTGTCAGTACATATATCGACAAGGACTCTCTCCTTGACCAAATGCAGTCGGGCTCCTTTGAGTGCATGGCTCGATGAGATCTGAGCTTCAGCTTCTATCTCTGTCCTTATGGAGTCCATCTTTAGTAAGAATCCTGCTAGGGAAGCTTAGCCAGCATTCTCTGCCTTCTATAGCTGATTACTCTTGATATCTGATCAAATCTCTCTCCCCCTACCCCATCCCCACCCACTAGGTAATATCCGATGGCCCTGGCCAGCCTACAGCAGGAATTCTGTGAGGTCCATTTAGAAAAGATGCCCTTTGGGGCGCTTGGGTGGCTCAATTGGTTAAGCATCTGACTCTTGATTTCAGCTCAGGTCATGATCTCATAGTTCATGAGTTTGAGCCCCACATCTGACTCCACACTGACAGCGCAGAGCTTGCTTGAAATTCCCCTCTCTGCCCCTCCCCTACTCATGCTGTCTCTCTCTTTCTCTCTCTCTCTCTCAAAATGAAGAAATTAACTAAAAAAAAAGACTTTTAAAAAAACTTAAAAAAAAAAAAGAATTACTCTGCCCTCTTCACAATTTTCCATCCACTGATTCCCCACCCTACTCCTTGGCTATAAATGCCTACTTTTTCTTGTTTTATTTCAATTTTATTCCCTGACTGCAAAACCCCATTGTTGTAATCCTCCCGAATGTAGTCTGCCTTACCATCTGTAACAAGTGTCTGAATAGTTTTTCTGTAACAATCTAGACATAAGTATATGTATACAGTGCAAAGCTCAGTCCACCCTAATGAGTGGAGACCTCGAGGGCTGGGTCCAGCCTCTGTATTTTTAGCTGACATCCCAGTTGATTCTGATACAAGTGCATGGGTGGTGGGGGCTGCCAAACAGCCTGTTTGGTCCCGGTCTCTCTTGTGAGAACTGAGCTTCAGAGAAATAACGTGAGGATTCTTGGCTGGAACCCAGATCTCTCGATTCCCTTGCTGTAGGCTTCTCCCTCAAAGGAAGTGTTTGACAAGTACTCAGTATGGTGATGGGTCTCACAGCGTTAAAATCGACTCTCACATGCAGACCCTTCCTGGCTGTCTCTGAGTGTCTTATTTCAGAGCACAGTAGCGGTTTCTGTTTCAGTCTTTTGTTACCCAAGCCCATTATTGGGAAATGAACAGAAAGAGAAGAAACAAGGGGTTTCATTTATTCAGAGCTCAGAAGATTTGGGGAAACTCTTTTCAAACTCCAGCCATGGTGGTTCTGAGGTCAGGGCTCCTAACTGCAGTGTCAAGAAACCCTCCAGCTTAGAGCCCTGTTCCCATAATCTTCCCAGCCCCTGCTCAAACTGGGGCAGGATCTTTTTTTCCCCTGGTTAAAAAAATAATAAAACATGAAGGAAAAACCCAACCTAAAATTTTCTGAGCCTGAAGGGAAGCAAAATTACTGCTCAGTCATTTTAAAAGAGCTATGGAAGGGAAAGTTCTTGTGGATCCAAAGTCAGGCATAGAAACTAAGCCAGGTGGCCAGGTGAGGCCAGGAAAGAATAGACTTGTAGAGTCTGCTGTGGGGCACTATTTGAGTAGGAGACCTGTGAATGGGAGTTTATGGGCTCAGCAATATGTGATTCAAAAAAAAAAAAAAAAAAGGAAAAGAAAGAAAAAAGAAACATAGAATGTTTTCCATAGCTCTGTCCTTCTCACTGAGGTACAGAGCTGCACTCATACATTGGTTCCTGTCTGCATGTAATCAAAGTACTATAAAAACTCTGAAGATCATATGCATACTGACTACACAAATACACTGCCATGGTTGTAACTCAGTTGTATGCAGAAAAGGAGATACAGAGGAATTAAAACAGTTATAGTAGAAAGGTAATTTAGTTTTCCTTTTTGATAGGTTTGGCCTCAAGGATGAATAGTTCTCAAAAACCACTTTGGATACCTGTATATATATATATTGGATCCAAGCCTCAAAATAGTGAGATACCCACTACCTACTTCAGCCCCAGGCATGTTCCCTAGCGGCCCAGTAGAGTGGAAAAGCCACAATCCTGGGCTCTCATTCTGTAAAAGTCATGAATCCAGATCCCCCCGTGGCGGGTGTAGGTCTATGTTTGGCATAACGGTCCTCGACCCTTTCTGCCTTTCGTTCTTCTTTCACTGGTTTCTGAAGCACACAGGAAGTCAGAAAAAAAGAACAGTAACCCCATTCCCCACAGCTTCACCACAGACTTGAGGCAGAAGGGAGAGAGCACAGCAGAAGCCAGAAAGTGCTCTGTGGCCCAGAACAGGCTAGGTGAGGGGAACGAGCTCTGGGGCCCCTCCCCACCCACAGGGCTGAGGCAAGAGGGCGGTGTGGGCCTTACGTCCACCACCAGGGCCTCAGGAACCTCCTAAAAAACACCCAGTTCTATTCATTTCCTTCTGGTGACTGAGAATTTTCTCATTCCTTACATACATACACACACACAAACTATAGCATGTAATTCTTCTGAATCACATTCAACTCAAATGCCACAATGATCCTTCGATAATGTGGCCAAGTCACCTCACCTGTGGGGACCACAGTGTTCTCATCAACAAAAATAAAAGTGAAGAGATTAGAGGATAGGAATGTGTTTCCAACAAAGTCTTGAGCATGAATATTTCAAACTGTTAAAAATGATAGCCTGGTTTCAGGAGGAGGTTTAATTCTGCCTTGTTTGGCAGAAAAGTGCTTTGATGTTTGCAGAACTCACAAAACACTTTTCAGGGGCCCTGAATTCTGGGGTGAAGCTGTAGGACCAGATTAGATGCTTCCTGAAGTCCTCTCATAGATCTAAAATTCGGGGAGGTAAAATCATTAGTCACAGGAAAGCCTCTGGGTTGTTGAGGGAGAAGTGAGAGGCTGAGAAATAAAATATGAGTGGCAGGAAAATAGAGAGAGAGAGAGAGAAAGAATGATTTAGGATATTGATATCAGGGAAAACAGAGCAACTTAAATTATAAACTCATTAGTGATGAGAATCAGCACTGAAGGGACTTATAAGTGATCTGTTTTTATTTTTTTACCTCCTTTGTTTTATAGATGAGGCCAGAGGTGTTAAGTGACTTTCCCAAACACACAGAGCTGAACTCTGTGGGAACAGAGCAGGGATCTTTTGAAGGGTATAACCACAGGACTGAAGTTTTGTTAGGCAGCCCGTGTTACCTAGGGTAATCCTGCTGGTGGGTACAAGAATCCTAGTGATCCCATAAAGACTGACCCTGCAGATAGCACCAGGCACAGAGGTAAACACAGGAGGAGGCCCCTGTCCTCTAGAACTTTCCACACCTGCACACAATACCTCTCTAATCTTTACTTCACCCTGCCCACCATGGACTGCCCTCTTGGAGAGTATTCTTCCAACCAAGCCTATGTTCTTGCATCCCAGAATGTAGACAGGGCATCTACATTTTAATGGTGGCCTCAGGTAGAAATACTCATCCTTCACAGGAGTGCTGATGCATAGGGGAACATGTACCCCAATGTTCATAGCAGCACTCTCAACAATAGCCAAAACACGGAAAGAGCCTAAGTGGCCATCAACTGATGAATGGATCAAGAAGAAGTGGTTTATCTATACAATGGAATACTACCTGGCAAGGAGAAAGAATGAAATTTGGCCATGTGTAGCAACATGGATGGAACTTGAGGGTGTTATGCTGAGAGTCAGGCAGAGAAGGACAGATACCATAGGTTTGCACATATAGGTGGATTAGGAGGAAGTTAATGGAAGACCACGAGGGAGAAGAAGGGGAAAAATAGCTGGGGAGAGGGAGGAAGGCAAACCATGAGAGACTCTTGAATGCTGAGAGCAAACTGAGGGCTGATGGGAGTGGGGGAGAGGGGAAGGGGGGTGATGGGCATAGAGGAGGGCACTTGTGGGGATGAGCATCGGGTGTTATATGGAAAGCAACTTGACAATAAACTATTAAAAAAAAAAGAAATACTCATCTCTCACACATGAAGTAGCAAGTGACCGTTCACAAAGCACTTGCCCTGTCTCCTCCCTCTTCTCTCAGCAGGTGGTGCTGGCCACTTCCCAAGGAAGGGGACGCTGGCTCAGAAAAGGTAAAGACCCACACTCAACAGGCTGCAGAAAAAGGATCAGAACTGAGGCCTCCCAACTAGCGCCAAAGGAGGCTTTCAGGAGAAGAAAGTTTGTATCCTATTGGGTTTGGAAGAAGCACACCTTCTGGGTCGATCCTGCCCACTCAACCGGTCTAGAACAAATCCTGGTACTGACCTGAACCTCAGTGAGCTCACTCACAAAAGCTGGATGTGCGAATACCGTTCCCTAGAATGGTTATGAAGATTAACAAAAATAATGTATATAATAACACTTGGTAAACTTTGAACCCCTAATGTCAAGTGTTGGTCATGATCACAAATTGTCTGTGTTCCTCTGGTTCTATCAAGCATCCACACAAACATTTCAATGATAGGGACTCATTCTTGTCAAAGACAGCCCACTCATTCCATTTTTATGGACCATTTTTAATACTGGAGAGTCCCTCCCTATGATGTGTTAAAGGAGTTTTTCTACAATTGCTCCTGGTGGGTTGGGGCTCTGCCTTGGGAACTGACAGGATGAGCCACGCCCCCCTGCTTTGTCTGACCAGTCTTGGTTCTAAACACAGGACTTCAGAGACACAAGATTATTTGGGATAGGGTGTTCCTAGATCATTCCATACCAAGACAACCTGATGTTCATATACATTTTATTTTTATTTTTATTTTTTTTTTATTTTGAGAGAGAGAGAGAGCATGCATGAGTAGGGGAGGGGCAGAGAGAGAAGGAGAGAAAGAATCCCAAGCAAGCTCTGCACTGTCACCACAGAGCCTGAGTGGAGCTTGATCTCACGAACTATGAGATCACGACCTGAGCCAAAATCAAGAGTTAAGCGCCTAACCACATTTTAATACCCTCCTCAAGAAGTCCATAGAA
Source organism: Crocuta crocuta (assembly GCF_008692635.1). Lineage (NCBI taxonomy): Eukaryota > Metazoa > Chordata > Mammalia > Carnivora > Hyaenidae > Crocuta > Crocuta crocuta. The sequence continues at coordinate 136,491 of NW_027530527.1, read as the reverse complement.
ATCAGTCTGGATGAGCTTTGCTAACACCAGTGATGGCAACTGGACACCTCCAGAGGCCACCTCAGTCTTTCAGCGGGGGCCTTGGGTAGGTGACAGTCAAGCCTCCCCAGGTCTGCCTGGACCTGCCTGGCCTGAGTCTGCCCTGAAGCTGTCTGGGTCTAGTCTTAAGCTCTTAGGATTTTAGAGCTACATGTAGGCTTGGAAGGCACATCCCCCAAGACGCTCTCCCATAGCTTTGCAATCACAGATGTGGCTCCTGTTGGACACTCACTCCACTCTGAACTCTGGTCTTTGCTCATCCCTGTACTGAGCTGGCAACCACATCCCCCTGCGTCCCCACAGCACTGGCTGAGCAGACTAACCTCCCACCCTCAGGATCTATTCTTGGCTGTCAGCGTCACCATCATTTGTCAAGTGTCTAATTGCACGTGGCTGGGTGCCAGGTGAGGAGAATAAAGAACCCAGAACACAGGCTACCCCACTTACTGCCATGGCCCATGGTCCTCCTGAAAACAAACAGATCATAGGGGCAGAGCACAGAACCAGATGTGGATGGACATGGTACACTTAGTAGACACAGGGCTCACCAAAGGTGGGGGGGGCAGTGCTGAGTGTGTAACTTGGAGGAGGGAGAAGAGGCCCACCATGGGTGAGAACTGTGGAACAGAGGAAAGAACACAGCCCCACGAGGCAGGCTTAAGGGCTTCCCATGTTCAACTTCTAATCTCCAGGACCTCAGAATTGACTGTATTTGGCCATAAGAACTTTAAAGAGGTAATTAAGGTAAAATCAGGCCATTAGGGTGGGCCCTAATCCAATCTGGTGTCCTTAAAAAGAGGAAATTCAGACACACAAAAAACACCAGCTGCATACAGAGAAAAGACCATGTGAGGACACAGTAAGAAGACAGCCATCTACAAGCCAAAGAGAGAGGCCCTAGAAGAAACCAAGCCTGCTGACACCTTGATCTTGAACTTCTAGCTTCTAGAACAGTGAGAATGAAATATTTGCTGTTTAAGTCACTGAATCTGTGTTAAGTATCCTGTTAAGGCAACTTGAGCAGGACCAACACAGGAAGGGGATCTGGGTTCTTTTTCCCACCCTTTTTGTACTTAGTGGCTGGAAACTTGAGAAGTTATTTCCACTCTTGTCCTCCATGGCCTCTGTGCTTGGTGCTCAGAATTTACCCACAGGGACGAGCCCAGATTATCAGAATGGCATAGAATTTAGCATTGGAGGGGGGGTCCAGGAGATCACCCAGTCTAGTGGCTTCCAAACTCTGAATGCTTCTTGCTTGTATGCAAATACAGGAGACCTACTCTAGATCTACCCATCAGAACAAACGGGTGGGGCAACAGGTAGGAATCTTTATTTTAACAGGAATTGAGAATGAGAATGAACAGGTCACAGCAGATGAGGCTGACACCTCCATCTGATGAGGGAGAGAAATGAGCTTCCCACATCTGATGCTCAGAGAAGGGCAAACAAAGCTGGGACCTGTGTGAGATCTCTTCATCCCTCGCTGCATCTGGCTCTAGGTCTTCTTCGTGTGTCCAGAGCAGAGTAGAGGGATCCAGGAGAGCTGTCCTGGCAGGGGCTGCACTACTGACCCCTTTCCACTGCCCCAGGACCCCTGGATGCTGCAGGGTAGAGGCATTTCCTTGTCCATGTCATCCTGTCCTGGACTCTCAGAATGGCTTCTCCTTCCAGCCCCTTCCACACTCATGGGTGCAACTAACCCAGGGATTGTGACCAAGTTGGCTCACCTTTTTGGGCCTAGGGTCCCCTCTGTACAGAGAGAGAGAAAAGCTGGACTCTTGTTGCTTCTGGCTCAGATGTGCTGTCTGATTATAGCACCTTGGGGCTGGAAGGCCGTGAAGACATTTTCCTGGTGCACCTGGAAAAACGATCCCCTTGGGACATGCAGACAGGGTCCTGTCATAACCATGTTTTCTAATTTCTGCATTTGGCGCTTTGACCAAATGCAGGGGTCAAATGCTGGGGTCTTGCTGAACCTGGAGGGACTGGTGAGAGTCAGTTTTTGAGACCATGACTTTCATACACAAACCAGCCAATGTGGAGCCCACCTTACCACCCCTATTCCCCTTGTTTATTGGGCTTTCACTCTTCGAGCCATGAGCTCTAATTACCCCAGGGCCACGTACCATATAGTTGGGGACAGCCCCTATCCCCCAGCACCTGCTAAAATTATTCCAACGCTAATTCTAGACCTGCTTTCCCTGCTTCATCCATCCTTCCCAAGGAAGCCACATTACAGCCACATTTCCCCCCCTCTCTATCTCCTGACCTATACTGTGCTGCTCTGTGTGGTCCCCCTGCTCAGCATACTCTGCCTCCTGTTTCTTGGGACTGTGAGTGTAAACTTCCTTCATGAATCATCTCTGTTTCTGCATGTCTTGGCAAACCAGCCTAAAACAAATCCTGTCTCTTCAGATCAGACCGCTGGGCCTGTGCATGACCCCTTTTGGGGTTCACATCTCCTCCAGTCTATCTCCTGTGTGATGTACAAACATTTTCATTGTCTATGTGTACCACCCATGAAAAAGGTTTGGAATCCTTGGCTCAGTCAACTTCCAGTCCAGCAATGGAATGCCCCTCTTTGCCCCCATGGCCCCCTCAGCTGTGGGGCATTACTGTCTGATGCACCAGGCTTTTCTATTTCTAAGAAGCTGGAAAAGTCTTCATGATGCTCACCACAAACTTGCCTTCTCCCAGATGTTGGTCCCTGGTTGGACTCCTGGCCTATGGGGACATTCAGAATTAGCTGAATTCCACTTGAATATGGCAGCCCCTCTGCTATTTCAAAGAAGTTCTTGGCTTCCCTGAGGCATTTCTTCTCCTGTATAAACATCCCCAAGTTCCTTCATTGTGCCCCAAAAGTTGAGAATCAGGCTTTTCGTGATTCCATGGCTCTAGAAGATAGCATCTTAAGGCCCATCTCTGAGGGTTAAGCTTGAAGAACACAGACCCCTGACGTAAAAAGATGCCTGACCTCCATGTGACCACCTCTAATTTGTCATGCGATTTCAAGTGTGAAATCCCTAGTTTTTAAATTTTGGTACAGGCTTATAAAACATGGTAGCTTCATGGAGCTGTGGGTCCTCTTCCAGCTCTTCACCCAAGGCCAAGAGGATGCCTTGGCTACTCCCCAGTTGGAGGGGATGGAGGTTTCCCATTACTCCTTGCAGTGGCTCCACTGATGGTTGTCATGTGAGAGTGGATGCCTGATCTTCACATGCCTGCTGCTACATTTTCATGAGAAGCTGGACATTCAGATTGTTAACATGAACTCTTTAATCTTTAAATGTTGGCATAAATTTACAAAACACAGTATAAACTAACAAATTTGGATTGGATGGCGCCCCAGGACAACTAGTTTGCATCTTGTCCCAAGTCACAGCCACGGTTACCTTTCCCTTTAGGACAGAATGGTCACTCAGGTGTTTCTGTAAAGTTTTTGGATTAGATTAACATTTGGCTCAGTAGACTGAGTAAAGCAGATTGCTCATTCTAATATGGGTGGTGCTTGTCCAAGCAGATGAAGGCCTACCAGAACAAAAAGGCTCACCTTCTCCTGAACCTGAGAGAGTTCATCTTGCCTGATATCCTTTCAACTGTGGCATTGACAGTTTCCTGCTTTTTGGACTCAAATAAAAACTTCAGCTCTTCCTTATTGTTGGGCCTGCCAACATTCTGGAACTATCCCATGGGCTCTCGTGGGTCTCCAGCTTGCTTTTGCTGATCTGTATATACTATTGGTCCTGTTTCTTTGGGTGACTAACACACTCTCCTTAACCAAAAGGAGCTATAAATCTGAGGAAGAAATTAAACATTGTACCAAATGAAGATACCTTATCCTATTCTCTACCTGATCTTTTATACCATATTTCCAGTGTTGAGTATAATACACTAATAACAGCTACCATTTATCAAGAATTTTGTGTATTGTTTTATACATATATGTAAGTTTTATATATGCGTTAAAGTTTTACATATATAAGCATGGTGTTATTTTTTAAATATATGTAAGAATTTATATACATATAATCATAAATTTATATATATTATATAAATTTTTATGTATCTATAATATATATACATTCTTATTAGATTCATATATATATATTCTTATTTGA